>NW_008609053.1:63269-114338 GCF_000691845.1 Merops nubicus
GCAGGGTCATCTACAGCAGATTGCCCAGGACCATGTCCAGGACATTTTTTTAATATCTCCAAAAATGGAGACTCTTTAGTCTTTCTCACAGCTTGCTCCAGTGCTAAGTCACTCTGAAAGAAGAGTCTTTCTACTGAGATATGAATTTTCTAATCAATTCTCTTTCTTCTGAGACATGATTTTTCTTCTAAGAAACAAAAGACTTCTGAAGAACTCAACCAAAACCAATGAAAAAACAAGGTAAGTTGACCCCAAGTTATCTTCTGTCATCAGCTTCTAAACTAGTGTAGAATCTTACTCAAAACTTCCACAGCCAGGGAAGTTGTGTTTTCATTTTTATTCTACACCAAAATATCTGCTTATTCAAATAGATGTTATATTTCTTTTTTTTAAGGGGAGGAGGCAGTAAGGGAAGAGTTCATAGCATTGCAGTCAAGCAAGTTTAAGTGACTCACTAATCTATACATACAAAATAACACAGACCAGAGAAAAGGAATTTTTTGATTTATTGTCATACAAGTATTTAAGTATTTATTCAATATATCTTATTATTGTAAAACTCAGACTTGTTTAGTGTACCAAAAAAGAAGCTGGTGACAAGATCTGACTTGTTACAACATCTATAACATAATGGATTGGGATGGGATCGAAAAAGACGAAAGGAGACAAGAGCTGTTAAGCTAAAGGACAGTGTAGGCCAAAAGGTAAACAAGTATAAATTGGTGTTTGTTTGTTTAGTATTGAAGCATAAGAAACTAATTCAGCGATTAACTATATGTCTTAGGAAAACAGCCATCATAGCCAAGAAAAAAAAAACTGCTACCACATGATGAAACTAGTTGGCTAGGAAATGGTCTAGGAGAGGACAATTTCTGCTGGGGGTGAGGAAAGCCCTGCTCAGCACATCCTGGGTTGTGTGCAGCTACCTGAGGCAATCACCAACAGGCTTCAGACCTGAAGTTTCTTGTTTCAGGACAATTCAAGGGTGCAACTAGGGCCTCAGCCTGTGCCAGAATGTCTGAGGATCATTGCATAAATAAGACTAGAAAAATATAAACTAAGCAAGTGACCCAGTTTGATTATGCCATTTTCACTGACTCTGCCCTCAGGCTAATGCAGATTAATCTTTTTCTCTGAATAACAACCTAATTAAAGAAAATGAATAAAGTTCTTAGGAACTTGTGGAGTGTCAGCACCTGCATATTTGCACAAATGGCAGCTTCTAAAGTAAGCAAATCTGGGCCAGTGTGCAACACAGGGCATGGTGACCTCTTGCTGAAGCAAGAACTGCACACATCTGAAAAGAACTCTCACATCACAGAGCACCATGAAAATCTGCAGAAAAACAGAGAAGAGTCATGAATTGAATGATTAGAGATACAGGCTTATTGCAGGAGAACAAATATACATATTTACATTAATATACCTGTTACCAAAACAATGTATTATCATTTAATAAGCTTCATACTGCATATATGCTACAGACGATGAATTAGTAAAAGAGATACCTGTAACTTTTACTTGTGTTGAGAAATGCTGGAGGATTACTCATCACACAAGACTCGGCCATTTTTTGCACTTGCACTTTCAAGATCTATCATATTAAAAGTACCTACAATTTTGTTAACTGGTAAGCATTTAAGAAAAGCTGGTGGAAATCATATATCAAAAACTACTAGAAATGTCTGAATATGACCTGAGATTACAGACTGAATACTGTCTGCAGGTATCAGCAAGTACTACCTCTGTTTTTAGTGCCACAAATACCTAGGGCAGTATTTTACTAAGTGTCATTAAAAATGTGTCTTGGAACCCACCAGTACTCTTGAAATTCATCCATGGATCATGTGAATATAGAATTCAGACCAGTTTATCAAGCGAGTTGTATATCAATTTGATAGGATGTAGATTCTCAGGAAATCAAACACACTACTTTTTACGTGCACTTGTCATCTTGAAAAATTCATTAAACACTAAAATAAACATTAGATACTAAATGGATGTAGACTAAAAACATTATAAAACAAATTTAAAAGTCATTCCTATCACCACTACTGAAACTTGGGCACGAATAAAAAAATCAGATTTTGCTGGTTGTCCAAAATGAGGGACTATGATAATCTACATTCTGAATTAACAATAGCTCCAGTAGATTTTACAGCTTCTCAAATTCTTCTACTTTCCTAAGGAACAGCTGGTGCTATCAACCTGCCCTCTTTGACCAACACCCTAAATAATTCAGCTCATCTAAGAAAAAAAAGGGGAAGAAGAAAGGAAGAGAATCTACCTTGGCTGGTCTAAATCCTTTTCTACAAAATCACCTCCAGTGAACCCTCCACAAAGACAGTGCCGAAGAACTACATTAAACAGCTCTTAACTTATTGCTTCACTCATCCAGTGAGTTTTTAGAGAAATCCAATACTGAATTCATTAATAATATTGAAGGACTAAATGTTATGCTAAAGTTTAAAGTTTCAGTCCACCAGAATTCAACAACGTTAAATTAGTGCAGCCATAGCAGGTAAGAATTAAAAATTATGGTTACTATACAAGAAAAAAAAACACTCTGTGTTTTTTTTTTTTTTTTTTATGGCATATCTTCAATGTACTCAACAGCTGATTATTGGTACTAACAAGATTAAAAAAATAGTCTGTTATAATTTTAATATGTGTTAGACTAATAGATACACCTAATGCCTACCTACCTAAGCAAAAGGTAACATTTTAAAATGTTCTGATCAACAAGAACTCTTACACTGAGGTAAATAAACACTTGGAGTTATTCAACAATATGGGAAAAAAAAAACAAAACACATGTGGATAAGTACACCTATATGGGAGTAAATACAATTTGAAGTTCTAAAAAATTGTATCTTCAATATTTATTTTGTTCCTGAATTCTTGGGGATGAGGACAAGTTTAAATACTTTCAGGAACAAAGTTAAGAGTGAATGATTAAAGGGAATTAATCAGATTAGAGTCTTTAATTAAGCAGATTAGAGTCTCTAATTATCTGGTCAAAAAACTTGCTTTCCTTTGAAGGTGTGGAAACATTGGCTTTTGTCACTGGAGACCTGGAGAGATGTGTGGACAGTGGAGAAAAGGGAAATACCAAAATGGTGAAAATGATAGTTATTCACTGCATAAAGTTGTGTATTTGCTTATCTAGAAGCGACACAGTATTTACAACCATGATTATACAGAAGTGTTTACATTTAAAATTGAGGAATTTAGGTATATTAGGGGCAGAAAACCAGAGGAATTTACTTACCTTTAATTCAGACAAAACCAAGTGATGTGACATTCTCACAGATCACAAGCCACACACCTGTAAGTGCTATAAATGGACTTATCCTAGCAGAGACTGTACACATTACCATAGCATGGGCAAGGGCAGCCAATTTCATCACTCCTGCCATAGGAAGTAACTGGAATTCAGCTGTGTTTCTCTGTACAACAGAGTTTGTCTTATACACTATTTAAAAATCTCCTATATAAAAGTGAAATTATTAAAAATCACAGCAGCACCCACTCTGAATGTGTCAGTGAGGCAGGAGGACGGTGACACTGCACCAAACCAATGTGAACCACTCAAACAGTCCCTTTCCAGTTTCAGGCTGTTTTGCTTGGCTGTGCATTGAACAGAAAACATGAAAAGCACAAAGAAATACACTATTGTCCTTGAGGAATCTAACCACCCACGCCCCCCAGATGAATCAAGGTTTGCTTGCTGTATCTTCTGGGGCTTCAACTATTTGATCTGAGATAGTTTTCTTTAATTAAACTTATGTCACAAACGAGGGTATTGCTTAATCAATTCAAATGGACTTCTGACCTGCATAAATTAGAGCTCTGTGCATTGGTAGCAATGCCACCTTTGAGAAATACTAAGGAACTTTATTTCAGAAGTAAAGAGTACAATCAGTAGCAAGAACAGACAAGGTGAAGTACTTTTTCATATGGAAACAGACACCTACAGACATATATACACACTCTAAGTGTTCACTATTTGTTGCAAGTTTCATCTGCTTTACAGTTGAGAATGAAGAAGAAAAAGAACTTTATAGGCAAAAAGCTCTCAACAGGAACATGCTGTGCCTCTGCTTTAATACGACTGTAAAACCTCCCTCACATAAGACAACCTCAAAGGGTCTGTCCATGCTTACTTTTCTGCACATTTTTTGGTGGCTTTCAGCTCTCTTTGCTTGAAAAGCAGGGATGTGCTCTGGCCCAAGACAAACAAGTAGGATGTGTTTAGTTATACCACTTTGCTGTGGGACTAGTTCATCCTTTCAGCACTCATGCAAGGCTCTTGGCCACAGCTTTACTGGTGTACAATAGACACAATTAATAAAATGCACTGCTGCTTGGCACAGCCTTCCAGCTCCATAGCCTCAAAGCTCTTCAGCAAGGAGAAAAAGCCCAAGGAGGGGAAGTGAGGAGTTAGAAAAGAGAAAAGCTTTCAAGCAGCACTCTCTTAGCATTGCTGACTCCCAGAGACCTGTCCCAAGGCATACAGAGACTAATTACTCCATGAGGTACACAACTACAACATCACTTGAAACCACATGACATTTTGGGATGGTTCCCAGGCATTTGTAGCCAACACATGCCTAATAGTTGCACAATTTTCTAATTAGTTCATGTGCTATACTTCAAAACTAATTACTAAAATGGCTGGATTATAATGTTGCAGGGAGTCATTCATGTGCCACCTACCATTAAGGGGAGGGAGGTTTTGTGAAGGTTAATTAGCATTTTTAAAGTACTTTGGAGATGAAAAGCTTTAACTATATGCCTAATAAAAGAAGTAAAGGTAATACTTCCTATTCAGTGAATTCCTTTATGCATTGACAGTGAATTACAAGGGCTGCTCTAAGTCCAAGAACATAAATTTTCATGTGCAAGGAATTAAATCAACTGCTAACAGGATCGATCTGTTAGGGAGCTGAGAATTCCAGCAAGACGTGAATCAAGAGAGCTGACCACAGCATGCTGGTGCAAGAGGGGCCACTACTGGTTCCCAAACAGAGGCTCCGAGCAACTAAAAGTAGACAGTTCCCTACAACATGCCCTTGAAGAGCTCAAATAATTATACCATTATGAACAGGTACCCGTTTAATTACAATAACACAGAGATATTCTCCTCTTGGATCATCTACTGGCTGCTCTCTGCTCAGACAACACCCACTGGCCTCTCCAAGAGGGGATCTACACGCCTCTGAATCTTCAGCTGAAGTTCCAGCCTCAGCATTTTGAGCTGTTCTTGCCTCCTGTTAAGACTTTCAGGGCAACAAAGAACATTAGACACATTTTCTGTAAACATAGAATTATTTTTCCCAGACTTAGAGTTACATATAGTATTTTTAATAAATTTATAATTGCTTTTTGTGGTCTTGGGAGATAATATACAAGCCATTATTAAGTGTACACACATGTAGTTTGTATAAATTCTGTTTCTTCACAAGGGTAAGTGGGGAAAAAAAAGATTATTCATTAATTACAAAAAATACATTCCACTTATTTGGTTCATATGATTACTATTTATGCTGTAAATCCAAAATTGTCACCGATTTAGAAAGTTATTACTGTCATCAAAAGAAAGATTATTTTAGTGCTACAGATGGTTGTCCTTTTATAGGCCATTTTAATGACTTGTTCTTATCTAATCTGTCATGTATTATTTTGTTGTCGTTTTATGAACTTTTTAAGTTTCATATCAACCCATTTTGATGTTTACTAAACAGATGGTGTTATATAAAAAGAGGGAAAAGCATAATAACGACATTTAGTTCTCAAAAATACTCCAACAGCTACACATTTATTTTGTCAAATATGAAATCTATGCCATTTGTTTTAAAAAACTTACATTAGAAACAAAATTATTCATAAGTTGTAAACTCAAACAGCGTGCAAAGCAGAGCATGAAATCAACTGAAGGTTTTTCTGAAAGGAGGTTATTAAACTTCAAAAATGTCTGTCAATTAAGACACATTAGGAAACTGTTCACTGTAGTTCTCAGCATCCCTTTTCTTAATACAAAGCTCTATTGGCAAATAGTTGCAGTAATTGCTAAGTGATGTGAGTAATTATTTAACACATAGGTATGAGTCAGGTCTGCTGCTTGAAATCTACCTGTGAGTTGGGGTAATTCTATAAGTGCTTCAATGTACAGAAAGTTTTGCTCTATCTTTGTAATCTTTATGATTCTTTTGTGTAATCACTGCACTGTCACTAAATGGACAAGGATTTGGAGAGCTGAGCACTATAGCAAACAAAATTACACCTAAATGAACTAAGAATCCAGAGGATTGTGTCTATTTAGTGACAGGAAAAGAAGAAATAGAAATCTAGAAAATAGATGTTCTTTGTTCCAAGTTTTCTCTCTTAGTTAGCTTGTTAATAAATTTGCCATAATTTCAGGGTGTTTTATGTTTGTGATAAAATATCATGAGTAAAATGCAACTAATTAGCCTTTGCTAATTGTGTTACCTGTTTCCAGTATGCTGGAGTAGAATAGGTATCATTGTATATCTGCTTTCTTATTTAGCAAACAGATGTGTCCCCAGCAGGAAGTTCCTTCTACAACGTATACTTATGATTCCTGCAAAATGTGGATTTCTCTTGGCATAGGAAAAACATTGAAAAGGAGGTTAAAAAAAAAAAAAGGGCATGTTATAAATCGACTACTTTTGCCCAGGGAAATTAATAAAATGTGTAAATTTGTACAATTGTTTCCAAGAGGGAAGGACAGAGTTACTAAATTCTCATTGGCCTAACAAGAACAAATATCTGTTAGTGCAGTGAATGCACTGGACATGACATGGGATTCAGTGCTTGCATTCCTGGAGTCTAAACTGGACAAAATTTATCTCTGGTACAGCTCCGATTAAGTCACTGGAATCCCACCAAGTCTGCATTTGATTTGATGGTGATCATTAACAATAAGCTAAAGGAAGGGCTATTAGCAAGGCTGATGTCATTGCCTTTCATCAGTCTTCTAAAGGGAAAAATGAAAGTTGATTTGAACTCAGGATGACTTCAGTGTTTTTTTTTTTATAATATATTTTGAATAGTACAATATCAGTTTCTCATTAAACTGAACTCATTCGGGCAGTGATTGCAGAGAATAAAAGTTGAAAAATTTTCACATTCTCCAAATAATATATCTATTTTTAAAGCACTGAAGAGTAACTCATTCATTACAGAAGCACAACTCTAAGCCATCTCTAAGCACACCCATATGGAAGTGAATGAAAGGCACAGTACCTGTGGCTATAGGCTTATATTTAATGAATAGCATTTAGTTTTTTAAAGGGACAAAATCAAGTTCTTTTAGTGGACCAATTACTTCCTGGTTTACCTCAGTCCCTTTGCATGTCTGGTGTGCAAATTGTTATTTTTTAAATTAATGCAATCATTTGTTCACCAGAAAAAAAGAAAACACTGAACTATATTTAACAAGATGAAAGGGTTGGATAAAAGACCTCTCAGAGGCAAGTTTGTATTATGTCACCGATGAGCTGTGCCTCCAATAACACTGGCTGTAAAGAGAGGTGGTTCAAAATGCTCTCCTTGTCCCTGTGTTTTACCTGGGCTATAAGGAGTGGCACAGACACAGTGCACTCCACTTTGGGCCACAGTGGGAGCCTGTAACAAGACTCCTATTCCCTCGTGTGCAGGCTGACAGAGGCAGAACATGTTACAGTCATAAAGCAGCACAAATGCTGTTTATGGGAGTAGACACATGCAACAGTATCTCCTGCAAGCTGGCCAAGCAGCATCAGAAATCACACCCTTAGCATGAGACGGGATCTTTACGAGAAGCAAAGGCTCACTGTGTACTAAAAGAGACTCCCAAGAGTCTCAGTTCCCCAGAGGCTCTAGAAATGCCTCAATCAGCAATACAGTCACAGTTTAATGATCTGAGGAAGGCTGGCTTCCTCTCCTGTCTTATGAAAAAAGGCTTAGATATTTGGGGGTTTTCAGCCTGGAGAAGGGGAGACCTTATTGTGTCCTTTCAGTATTTGAAGGGTGCTTACAAGAAAGATGGAGAGAGTCTTTTGACCGGGGCCTGGTAGTGATAGTACAAGCACTAACAGGTTTAAAATAAAATGGGTATATTTAGATTAGACAGAAAGAAGACATTCTTCACTATGAGGGTGGGGGTGCACTGGAACAGGTCGCACAGAGAAGTCATGAATGCCCCATCCCTGGAAATATTCAAGGTAAGGCTGGATGGGGCTTTGGGAAATCTGATATGGTGGAAGGCGTCCCTGCCTATAGCAGGGGGGTTGGAACTAGATAATTTTTAAAGGTTCTTTCCAATCCAAACCATTCTGTAATTCCCACCCTTTGATTCTGCTTTTAGTTTTGGGGTTTATTTTTACACTGTATATTTTACTTGTGGTGGAGCTCTCTACTCAAGAGTCTGAGCTTCACCACTGATCTGGACATCTTGGGACCCACTGTTCCCAAAGCCCAGAAGATGCTCATTAGAGGTGAGTAAGCATTACCAAGAAGAGCAGGAGTAATGCAGACTCATAAAGACAGATCCCAAGCAATGGTACTCCTATCAAACAGTTATTTCTAAGTGGGTCTTCTGACAAAATGCAGAGCACAAGATTCAAACAAGATCTCCCCAGGGCTTCCCAGAGGGCCTGCAGCATTCCCTGCTTCAGCTTAAAAGCAACAGGGAAGTCTAGGGAATTAAGCACCTGGTCACTTCACCCACAGAACAGAGAGAATGGTTTTCTGCTCAGAGTTGCTCCTGGTTTAAGGTCTTCATCTCCCCTTCTCTTTCCAGGGAGGTGGTAAAGCTGAGCTCCAACCAGGCTCCCCAGCCTGTGGAAGCTGTACTAATGGATAATGATTGCCCCATGAACTGGGAATGAGCTTATAAAAGTTTTGCTGCACTAAAAAGAAATCACTCACTAACTGGTAGGGCTTTCTTCCTTCCCCATTCCCCACTTATTATTTCAAATGTAAAGATCCTTCTTATCACTTTCCTCTGCAAAAGAAATTCCTGCTCATTTCTGCTACTAAGGATATACTTTATATATCAGTAGTGCATGTAATCAAAACGGGGAGAAAATTTATAGCAGTCTTTAAAATATGTTAGTGATTTGTTTAAAGAATATTTTCAGTATCTGTCTACATGAAACTCTACACTGAGTTTTAGAACTATGTTAAAAAAAAAAAAAAAAGCCAACAAAAAAACAAACCACAACCAGCATCTGAATAGTTGCTGCTGTCTGGAGCAATTCAGTACAATTTCATGGAAAGGTTAAACAAATTCTGCTGGATGCTTGATTTAATTCTGTACCAAAGATAATGAGACCATCTTGCTGTCTGTAATTTTCCATTATTATTTAACAAACTCTCTGGCAGGTCTGTCTATAAATATTCCTGTTTTCCATAATTCTGTGACTTTCACAGCCAAATCCATTAACCAGCTTTTTTCCCAATGACTGTACATAGAAGCATCTCTTGGGGTCTGAAAGTTATTGTATTAGGAGAGGTTGAAAACACACAGAAATTGCTAAGAAATATAACAGGGGAAAAAAAAAAAAAAAAAAAAAACAAACAACCTAGGATTACATGAAAATTAGAACAGCTTTCTAATGTGCTTTTTGCTAATCTCTTCCATCAGTGAAAAAAGCTATTGTCTGTCAGGCCAAACTCATGAAGTATGGATTGGCTTTTCAACTCCTCTTGCATTTAATTTCAATCCTCTTTCTTTCTCTCCCTCCTCTTTCCTCTTTATTTTCAAACAGAATGAGGGGTGTGAATGCTTGAAGTAAGGACTGTTCTCAAACATCTTGTCCCTTAGGAGATGCTGACACAGCTCAGCATCAAAATTCCATGGAGCACAGAAAAGTTTTCCTAAGGAAACCCCACAAGAACATTTTCAAAAACAACATTTTCCTTAATACTCATTTTGGAAATAGATTAATAACTTCACCTAAATTTTGCAATACAATCAACAAAAAAGGTAAACATGCAATGAAACCATTCAGCCTAGGGTCTAAAACGTGTCTGTATCATGCATGGAAGAGTTTGGCCCTCAAGATAATACCTGGAAGAGCCACAAGAACATTTAAACAAGATGTTTGAATGGCATGTTTTGGATCTCTACCTCAGTTCCATGTATTAAAATGGCAATTTGTAACTTCAGAACAATTTTGAATCATATTTACAGAGTTAGGAGTCCATCATGTGAAGCTGGCCACAAGTTTCTGTTTAATAAATACTGAGCTGTTACTCCATGTGGATTTTCCTACCTCAAAGCAATTTAAAAACACATCAGTCAAATCCCTGCGAATCAGCAAAAGCAGATGCTGCTGTTACAGGCAATATCACTTGAAGTTTCATTTTCGGCAGTGCCCATCTAATGTAAAATGCATAGGCAGTCCTTAGAGTGGAGACTGGATCCTGAGATTCCTGTCTATAACTAAGTTCCCAAATCTCTAGACTACAGTGTCAGGCTCCACCGTTCATTCCCTCTTGGTTGACTGAAGCTTGAAAATATTTGTAAATGTACAAATACATCCTCACTCCTGTTTTTCCTTTGCAAAAGGCACAGAGTCACCTGAAAGGGTGAAGTGTGCCTTTGCAGCAGAACAGAGGCTGTCCTGGTAGACTAAGAACTTTCTTGAGACATGAGACCTGACTGTGGACCAGCTTGTCGAAGCCTGACAGCCCAAAGGAGCCCTTGCTCGTTCACCGTGTGGAGGAGGCACCATTGCCATCTGCCTTTCAACTTTGCTTTCTAAGAAATGGGCACTCCCTGTTCAGTTTCGATGATGTGGGTGCCCAACTTCAAGAGGTTTTGATCTGTGATTCTCAGTCAGAAGTAGACCACCCCACACACGAGATAATTTTTAAATTCCCAGAGCAGGATTTAATCAACACTTTTTCTTCATTGTTCGGTATGAATAAGCTCAGGTCACAGAGACAGTGGCTCTTGTGTCCCACTTTCCCACACATTACAGTGTAGGAGCCTGAACATTAACTTAGCACCAAGTCCAAAGGCCAGTGACACGCTGTGACAACTCAGCATCAGCAGGTCCATGTTTCTCTGTGGATTTCATCACCAGGGCACTATAACAGCAGCTATTCTCCTTTCCTGCATGTTTTGAAGAACTATTATGGGAAAGAATTGGGTAACCCTACGTACTATGAATATGTAAATTAAATGTTAAGTGGCAGAAGTCTATTATGTCTTTGAGGCACAGAATAACTATGGGCCATAAACCATTGCTGGCTCACACACACAGATCTCCCACTGCTGTCAGTAGGAATCTCAAACACTGACTGAGAGCAATATATGCCCCTGAGAGTCTTTATTCAAATAAGAAATCTAAGTGACTGGTAGAGCTATAGGAAAAAAAGTCAAAACCAAATCCTACTGCCTTTAAAACTGGCAAATAGTAATCATGTTTTGTGCCAATTTTATCTCAAATTTCCTTTTTGATTTCATGAAAATCCAGGCTTACTGCTTCCAGCTTTCCCTTCTCTTTCCCAGAAGCCATATTCCAGGTGTGGAAATGATGAAGAATTCCTCTGAAAACACCAAAATTTCCCTTTGGACCTAATTGTCTCATTTTGCCCACTGTGGAATTTTGCTTATTTAACACTAAGAAAAATGTTCAATGACAGATATGACTCTTTTTCATATCAGATCAAAGCCACTAAATTTTATCAGTTCTCAGACTTGTTATGAAGAACTGTTTTACTCAACAGTGGGTGGGGAAAAAAAAAAGAAAAAAAAGAAAAGAAAAAAAAGAAAAGAGAAAACAAACAAACAAGAAAAAAAAAAAAACAACAACAACAACAACAACAGAACATAAGTTAAATCAAAACAAAAAGAATCACAAACCCATAGCAGATGAATTTCCTATTAAAGTCAGCTTTGCATGTCACAATAATTTTACTTCTATCAAGGACAGTTTTCACTTTCATGCATTGAGAATTAAGCAATTTGCCAGCTAGTACTGCCATCTAGAAAAGTGAACGATTTCTAATAGGATAAAGCCTTCTGCAAGGAGGACTACAAGCCAATCAATTAGACCTTAGTGGCAAATTACTGAGTTAGTAATAAGTATTTGCTTTCTGTAAGGATCCACAAAATGTAAGCTAACAGCGAACAAATTACTCCATGTGTGTATGTGTGTCTAACTAAAATGAGGATAAACCTAAAGCTAATGGGTATTTAAGGGACTCCAGCTCTGTGTTGCCAAGACAAATCCACCCTATTCTTCAATAGCAGGTCAAGGAGTAGTTCTGGGAATTCAAAATCTCTGTACTAAATGACTTGAATCAATAGGAATGAGTGTAGAAACAGGGTAAGTACTGACCACAATATGCTCACTCTGAGATAAGATTTAGCTCTACTAAATATTAGCTTTAAATTACACGAAATATTAGAAAATTCACTGTGAGCTTGATCAATGTTATCTATACCACAAATAAACTGCTCAGAAAGTCTATCATTATTTGGAGATCAAAATATTCCTTTGTCTATATTAGTACAGTAAGCTTTGTGTAAACTACATCAGACACTTTGAGGTAGAAAGTATACAATTCTATCAAAGAAATAAAATTTAGTAAGCAAACTGTTTTTCAAAATCACAGAACAAAATACAAAAATTTAGCTCATTCTATCAACATCTGCAATTGTGTCCAGAATAGGAATGACATATATGCTATCTTTTGTTCACCCTTAAAACACATATGCAGAAAGAATGGCCTAGGGTTAAAAAATTGTAGGAAGGAGTCACATCAAATAATCTGACACTGGTGGATAAGCTGATACTGAAGCTTACATCAAAGATTTACAAAACACTTAAATTCATAGTCCCTATTCTGGAGCTCAAAATGTGACTTCTGTTCCCAACAGTTTTGGTCATCCTATCCCCTATCCTTTTCCTGTATTTTGTGCACCACACAGAAGAGATAGAAGGTGACAACATTCTTCCACCTCCATTTCTACACTTAACTTCAGAGATTGGCTAACTTAGGGTGTTATCTTTTATTCTGGGATCAATTTTTGCCTTTCAATTTAGGAGTTAATGACTGCTTCAGATGGCACAGAATTTGAAGGAAAAGTCTGTTCTTTCCCACAACAATTGAAAAGTAGAGCAGGAAAACAGCAAACAAAAGCCTGAAAAGAATGAGTCAGAACTTAAAATTCATATTTATCAAAGTCATTCTATGCAGTCAATTACAACTGTTTATCAAATGATAGTTATGCTAGAAAAGAGCTTGCAGAAGTGTACAACTAACATGTATGTATCCAAAAGATAGATACTAGCATAAAGGAACATTGTTCAAAATAATTATTTGAAAATACATTTTTTCCTCAAGGCCCCATACAAAAAGACTATTAAGGAAAGTAAGTACTGAGGGATGAGTAGTATGATCTTCAGTCAAAATTTGTCTAAAATAGTGCAGACATTAATTAAGATGACACTAATTGAGACAAAAGTGAGAGGTCATAAAATGTAGCAGATACTCCTAATGCATTCTACTTATTAAAGAAGAACAATTTTCAATTGTTAGAAGAGAACTTCCTCAGACACCCATTCCCTCTCTCCTCACCAATAGCATAAAAAGCCCAAAGACACGGTCTCAAAATTTTGGTACAGCAACCTGATAGAAACAAAAGATGAATTAGACATTCCTAAAGCACACAGGCAAGGAGAGTAAGAACAGGAAGAACACAATTTAAGGGGTACACGACATCCACAATGTTAGAATTTTTCTTCCCAACCTCTACCAAGGGCCATATCATTCCTTAATGTTATAGTAAGTGAATTGTTTCATTTTCCTTCCAGCATCTGATCTTCAGCACTGATAGAGAAATAGGATAATGGACAAGATAGAACACTATCTTACTATAAAGCACTTCTTACATTCCCAAGATGTATTTAAAGGATCTGTTAGATCCTCACACCGAAGCAGTGAAAGCACAATTTGTTTATCAGACTTCACACTACCATGACTGATTAACAATTAATACATACAAAAGAAATGAGACAACACTACACCCTGAACAGGAGTGATGTTTCTGATACCACTTTGGCATCTCAGTATCTTTCATTTCTAAGAGGTAGTGAGAATAAGATATTAATCATTTGGAATGGCTGACATTATTTTAGCACCAGATACTCTTTTTAAAAATGTTTAAATTTAAATGATCTAAAAAGAGGTTTTACTGAGATTATTTCCCCAACAGGAATTAATTTTGTCATCAGGATTTATCACTTAGATGACACAACTCCTGGTCACATGGTGACATCTGTCAAACTATGTCAGTATATTGCAACATGACATCAACTGCAATAAATCTTCTCACAGTCCCCAAAATGTTTGAACACATAAGCATTATACAATTACTGCACCGTGTTGTATTGTACTTTGTAATGTATGTTTCCATTATTGTACTGTATTGTATTATACACAATGCATTTGAAATGTGATAAAAAGAAAAATCCTTTAGGATTTCTTCATAATTTTCAATTTTTGCACATTGCCAAACTTTTATAGTCAAGAAGAAATGAACTCCAGAAGAAAATTAATACACTGTAAGGCAGGTAGGAATAGGGAAAGGGAAAAGAGAGGAAATGAAGTGGCCATCTGCCTTTTTACGCCTTTTTAAGCATCTACTAATAGGGGGAAAAGAAAACAAAATTACATCCAAAAAAAATGAATGTAAAAATAGTTCAAAATCTTCAGCTTCTCTTCTTAGTTTCTTCACAAATATGAATCTGCATCACCTCCTTAGGCAAGGTTCTGAAAATATTAGAGACTGATAGCCACCTCAGCAACATCTGATGTTTGAACTCTTGAAGGAATTACTTTTGTTTGGACTCTTAGAACATTGTGAAATGTTACATGTGCATGATTCCATGAGCTCTGGATGAACCTCAAAGCACTTAGCCTTCCTAGAAACTCCACTCTGAGTGCAAGCATAATCTGAACTGTCTATCAAGGGGAGATAAAATATATCAACTGCTTTTCTTGGACATTTTTTACATCTCTCAAACCCTTGTTCTCCTGAAACTGTAATAGCCCAACTGCAATTCTTAGTTCCACATAGACAAAATAAAAACTGAAAGATATAAGATGAAAATAGGCTGCAACAACTATTTCAGCTATAGGAAATCTAATTTATGGAACAAATTGTTTGAAAGTCTATATACTTTTCAAGACCTGACCATGTCTTCAATTAGAATATACAAAGATACTTTCATTTAAAAACAGAAACAAAACTATCATGTTGAACCTCAAAGCATACAAGAGTTCAGAATACAATACCATCTCCACTGTTAGAACCATCAAATGTAGGAAAGATGAGACAGAACCACAAGTGACCTATCACTGGCCTACCAGAGCAAATTAATTACCCCTTGACATAAGTATCATTTTTATGTACAGAGTCTGGATCATAATGAGGTCTTTACTATGCAACCATATTTCAAGTAATTGTCATCTTAAGTAAACATGTTTAAATTACTGTCACTTTTTTCATTGTTCATTCTCAAGCCTACAATACCTGTCAGGGTTTAGCGGATTGGCATCTCCTGTTACTTTCCCATGGCAACGTATGTCCCCTTTTATTTCACTGGCAAACAAATTAAGATACCCAAATTATGCAATGCATTTGGGATAATTTTGATGGTGATGGTGTCTCAGCTGACCATCCTAACAAGTCTTCAGAGCTTCCACCTGCTTCTCTGAACTCTTTAACAGTTCTTTATAACTGGAAATAAGGTGCTGTGTGACTGTTGTAGATAAAAGTGACTTTTGCCACGAGCACTCTCATTTTGAAGAATATCCAGGAACAAAAAGGAAATCGGTGTAATTGCCAGTTATCAACCTTAAATTTTCATTCAGTTACGTGATACAGAATAGCATATTGAGAATAATTTCAGTTCACCTACTGCAGGGAAATAAGTGTACATTCTGGAAAAAAATACTGCCTTCTCATATTTAATTCTTAATGCCCTTAAAAGTAAACAATTTCATCGAGTTATATGCAAGCAGCTTACTCTACGTGTGGAGACATTTTATTTCTATTGTTTTTCACCATTAACAATGGTCCACTGAGAACCTGAAGGCCAGTTCATTGTGCCACTTGAGAATGCTCCTAAAATGTTTACTACTTGCATTACAAATGAGGTATCTCAAATGTTAAACTAGCTGCCATATTCACACCAAACATTTGTTGAATCTGCTTGGGCCAGCAGTCCTTCATTGATTCCTGATAGATATTTTCCTGGAACCCTGAAGGGAAAGCAACAAGTGGGGATTGGTGTTCAGTCCTGTGCCAATAACTCTGACAAAAGCAGCTCCAGAACACATCTAAAATTCAAGTTAAGCATAGAATGTAAAAGGGAGACTAGCAGGAGCAAGAGAAGGAAAATGGAGGAAAAGCTGTAGCAGCCCAGGGCTATGCCTACTTTAACCCCACTCACTACAGGGTCTTTATATCAGAGATGGTACTAGATGCCTCCTGCTCCTGTAGCTATTAGTGCCATGTCAAAGGTAGTCCTCATACGTACATCGAAACACATTTGATCCATTTCCAATATTTTTCTTTTTAAGGGAGACAGTAAAACTGCAGTGCCTGCAGAAAATAAATGTACATGACTTATCAGTAGAAATTCTGATCAGCACCATGAAGTGAAAGATTAACTGAATATTTTTAATCACATAAAAACTCAGCGCCTTCTTTCTGCAAGCCACATATACCTCTCATTTCCTTAGCCTGACATATAGAGAAGTGTCTGCTTGAAAGTCACGTTTTGAAATTAGCATTTGTCTGTTTTTACCTATCAAACACAATCACACTGGGCATGGCTGAAACTTTTATTGCTCTCCTGACAGACACCAGGAGCCAGTGCTGTCATTGCTCTTTTTTGTAAGCAGTGAGGATGTGAATGAGATGGACAGTTCTTCAAAGAAATGTTTAACAAAAAGCAGACTGAAACCTTTTACAAGGACATCACCTTTTGCAATTCAAAAAGGCTTGGATTTTTTTTTTTTACTTTCTAGCACTGTTGTATTTAGCAGTTCACCTTCTCTCTTCTCAGGCAATTTTTTCCTACTATAAACCTACATTGTGAAGGAGACCAAGATAACTGCCAAAAAGCAGGCAGATGAATTCAGGCCAGGTTGTGAAGGTGAGGTAAGGGGAAGACTGTGATTCAAGTAGAGGCCTGTACAGGCATTAACAGGTCCTGGAGCAGCACAGGCAGGAGCCGAAGCCCTGCTGTACTTCTGAGAAGCACACATGAGATCCTTCTTCAGTTCCAGGGTCACTAGGGCAGTGGTCAAGGCTCTCACTTCACCTCCTGCTCCTTCAGGGACAGGGACAAGCTATGAACTACTCTGAGCAAGTTCTGTGTTTGTACATGAAGCTCTCAAAATACTCTCCTTTGTCCATCTGACACTGCAGAAACTGGACTCTATTCATTCTTGATAAAAGTGCACTGCCACCAGTTCTAGGCTAGTGGGCAGGTATATGAGCTGGGGAGTTAAGAGTAATTCTGGTCCTGTTTGGATGCCCTTACTCTATATCAAATAGACTATATTGACTGCTGTGGTGATATTGCAAACACACCTGTAGCATCCCACAAACCTTTAAAGGGTTCAGTCAAGCCTCTATTAGTTTCTGTGCTGAAGAGCTACTGCCACAAATGTCCCAGCACAGTGAGCATCATGATATCTTAGTACAGTGTCAACACACCATTGAATAAAATGGCAAAATAGCCAACAATAGTCTGAAACTGCCCAGAGAAAGATTGATTCCTAACTATGGCCTGCTTCTAACCATTGCTGCCCCTCCAAGTGATAAGGAATATTTGCTTTTCTGCATCAGAAAGCAACAGGAGCTGCTGGAGGCATAGTGAATTATTTCTTTCATATCCTTGGAAACATATTATACAGCCTTAATTAAAAGAGATTTCCAGAAGAATAGTAAAACACTTTTAATGGAAAAAGGACCTTCTGGCTTTCAATAGCAAGCAAAATATAACACATTTGTTTACTTTCCTGGATACTTTATAAGCCAGGAAAGGTCTTCTCTCCATATTTCACTTCCCAAAGCTTTGATTTGGTCTGTTCTGCAGTATTTCACTTCCAGCAAAGATCAGGGGTTGCAACAGGCCAGTTTTCTCTTACATGAATTTTGTTTCTCCTCTGTACCTACATTTAATACAAACTATTATTTAGAGAGAAGAAAAAATATTAGGAAAATGGGTTCACCAAGGCCTCAGGATCCAGACGGGTGGACAACAAACCTCCTTCAATAGAGAGACCAAGAACAGACTGGTGATAGTACCTCATACACTAATTTCACCAAATTGAAAAAGTCTAACAAGTCCCTTGGGAAGCCTCTGAGGAGAGGAGACAGAAACAAGGTATAGAGTGGTGAAAATTACACATCTCTAAAGTCATAATATGAACCAATAAGTCATATGAGCCACATTCATATCTCAGTGAGAAGGGAGGTAAGAAACTATTACTACAGTACCAATAAACCAAAGATACTTTTAAAGAGGAAAAGCTGACAATTAGGAGCATTTACACAACCAAGACTCATTGATCAGTCCTGTAGTAAGAGAAAGAAGTACACTTCTTTTTTTACAGTAAGTACAAAATTCATAGAGAATTTTATTTGAGACACCAGATTTATTTGGGCACAGGTTGAAACCTAGTGCCCAAATATGACTTAAAACCTGCTATTTATAAACCAGCAAAGAAAGTCCATATACAGAAAAGCAAATTTAAATAGATTTTAATACAATAAGTAAATAAGACAGTAAATAAGACTTGTAACAAACACAAGAATACTAAGACAATTTTCTTGTGCTATTCCTACAACACAGCTTAAAAGTAGAGCATAATTACATTTCTCTATTGTGTAATCAATATCTAGGCATTCCAACAGCAAAGATTACGCATCTTTTCCCTTAGTACATGAACAAAGCTATGAGAAAAGGCACATGTATGTAGAAACAGGGTAAGACAGGCTGTGTGTTGGTCTGAAGCTGTACCATCTCAGTGATTGTCAGTATATAGTTATTCTCAACATGTTTGTGATCACATGTACTAGCTTTAAGGTTAATACTTAACAGGTTCCATTTAAAAACTATGATGAAGAATAATAAACCTCTCCTCGTTGATCCTTCCCAATTCCTCAGAATCACAAAACAGATCCTTGGCAGGCTTTCAGTCACTATGTTTAAGCACCAAATGCTTCCACAATCACAGATATACAGTGATCACCCCTCTATATTCTGCCCTCTCCTCAGTCCTTCCTTTTCAGACAATCTAAAAAATGGACTTGTCTCAGAAAAATTAGTGAGCAAACTCTTCAAGATAACTGCTTCTAGAAAAGCAAGTCTATAAAAGCTTGCATCTTATTTTCCTAATGTGTTTAGAGACTTATCATCCAGCAGCTACTCTCCAAAGCAAATTCACACATGCCTTCCAGTATCTTATCAAATGTCCATAAAATCACCTTAGCAACTTTTGGCTTCATTTTTCTGGCTACATTTGACTAAGTTTCTACTGAAAATTGAATAAAGGACAAATAAAATGAGCCACCTTGGGAGAAACTCACAGTGCAGAAAAAAATACAGCTGATCCTCTTAAAGCCAAGATCCAACTCACAGGATTTTTCTTTCTCAACAAACAAAAAAATGTAACCCACTTGACACTGGCAATATGGTTGCCTTAAATCCATTCCAATTGCTGCAATTAAATGCAGCACGTGAGCCAAGAACACAGAATTAGTTTAGATTATACCTGACACACATGAACAAGCTTAACCTTAAAAACCATTTATAATAAATTATCCCCTTGCATTACCCTCACATTTGGTGAGTTTTGACAATTTCTGCAGTGAGCATCCTTTCTTTAAAAACTGATCACAGGTAGAATCCCTTTCATTTTTTTTCCATGCAACGTGCTTGGAAGGATGTTGCCAGAAAGAGAAGCACACACACATCATGCTGCCCAACTTTCTCAACATGCAAGTGATATGCCTTGAATGTTCTCAAGAGGGTACATCTCCCCATGACCCACCGGGAGTCAGCAGTAATGCAGTGCTCACATCTCCACCTGAAACCAATATCTAAGGTCAGGTGGAACTCTCCCTTCATTACCATTCACCTGAGTGAGTTTTCAACTATTTACCTACATCTACTATGTCCCCCTATCATTCCTCTGACTCATATTGCATGCAGAATAGGAAAGCATAGAAATGCAGCTTAATGACATAAAAAATCAATTTATTCAAAAGCTCAAATATTGACAATCAGAGAAGGAAAGGTTAATCCTCTTTTCTCCAGACTTGCACACAAGTAGGAACACTGGCCCAAACATTTTTCCCAAAGCTCTACATGTTCAGAAAGCGACAATATATGAAAAAGCTGTTATGTCAACACTGGTGGGAAATTTTTCAAACATGTAATTAAGTTGTGGAACGCATCTCTACAGAACAGCATGCAGGATAAGAGCATAAAGGGATTCAAACCATTAAATAAAAAAAATTAAATAGATTCATGGAGAATAAGTAATTGCTATATAATATACATAATAATGTGATTGCTAACAATGATGTAAGAATTTAGAGACTCATGAAGTCTGTAACATACACTAAGAAGAAAGCATCACTCTTGCCATGTCTTGTAATCTCTGGAAGAGCAACCACCACTGGGTACTGGATTTTTACATTCTGGGTCAAGTATGAATACATAGTTTGAACTGTGCCACTAACCACTGAAGTTGGCAAAGAAAATCCTGGAAAGGCTATTTAGTGATTCAAGCAAAGTGTTACACAAACTGAAATGAAAACATTATATGGGAGCACCTTAACTTTTCCCCTTAAGAGTTTTTCTGCTATAATTAAATATTCAAGGATAACTCCAAGAAAGTTGGGTGCAGTTTTCCATGTTCAAAGGAGTGCCTGCATTCATAGACATGGCCAAACCCATCAAATAAATATTTCACACTCAAAATATTTACTCTGTAGGAGCAAAACATCACAGCTCTTATGTAACATGTTTGGTACAGATAGTTCAAACTACAAACTTCAGAATGGCTTACTGCATTCTGCTACATTGCCTCAGCATTTGCAGTAAAAACATACAGCTAATTAGCATGTGCTGCAAAAAAACAACAATGCTGCTCGTGCTTAATACAAATATGCTGAAACAACTGCAAACAGAGAGATTTGTTAATCATAGTTCAGAAATGCCCTCCTTCCTTGTGAGGTTATTCTCAGGAGCTAAGCATTACTATAAGAAAGACAAACCATATTCCCTTTTTTCCTCAGACAAATGCAATCAAACAGGGACTTTTTGAAACATATTATAGCTTGTCTCTCAGACATCTGGAGCCGGGGCTGCCACAGACTCTCTGCTATTCAGAAGAAAAGTGAAAAAGACAGACAGCACTTCAAAATAAATCAATTGCATTTATTAGTTCCTTTTACTCATGTTTTTGGGAAGGAAGAGAAGGGAGAAGAGAGGAAGAGGTTTTCAGCATTAAAGGTCTTATTTTCTTTGCTATTTAAAACTTATATTAGTTCCAGTCAGATCAATGGCATTGTACATTTTCCAGTAATTTGTCTGAGGTAGAACTAGAGCTATAAAAGCCTCAGAATTTACTAAGGACATCTATTTCCATTCCAAGAGCTAAATAAAATTGGAAAGAGAAATAGATCAATTTGAGCCCAACATAGTTGGGTATATAGTTCCATTTCCACACACTGAAACCGAGTATGACTCTCAAATTTTCCTTGAAAAAGTTCAGAAGTCATAACATTTGCTTGCACAGATTTAAGAACATAAATTATAAGAGTTCACACACTGCTCCATACTTTCACCTTAGAGGCAACTGGTATTCAAGCATTTTAGGAAATGAACAGCAATAGCTGCAATAGGCCAAAAGTGGGGGTTTCCCACCTAAAACCAAAATGCGAGTGTTTTATAAAGTCCATAAGGAATTAACCATCAGAGAGTACAAACACAAAATCTCATAATAATTTTTGAAAACTCTTTTTGGATTGGAAGTGTGTGTCAACATGTCCGAGGCTTCATAAAGAAGAGTGGAATACTGCGTGCTGTTAGTCAACCCCAACTGAAGTCTTCTAGTCATTCTTTCAGACAGCAAAATAAAAACTGATAAGCTGTCAGAATACTGGAGATTTCTGAGTTATATGCAATTGCACTGTCTCATTTCCCTTAAAATAATGCTTGTCAATGCAATTAAACACAGAAATAGAACAGTCAATTCATTAGGTTCCGTTTTCCTTTACACTAATAGAAATTGGGAGAGATGAAGTGAAATAAACCGAGTTAATTCCCAATTTGTACTGATGACAATCAGAATCTGGCTTAAATATGATCATCTGCTAAAATACATGAACTACGAATTTCAAAACAAAACAAAGTCTCTTCCTACAGAAGGCGGCTGTGAGAAACAGATGTCTCTGCTGTAAGAATGTTCAGTTTGATGCTATTATAAGAATTATAAAACCCAAGATCCACAGAAACATCGTTCCTGTTGGAAAATATAATATGGTTCACTTCACTAAAACAAACAAAATCTGCCCTGTAAAAATACCAAACCAACCTACTCTTGCAGTCATTAACAGCACTTTCTACATTCCAAATTGCACTTGGTCTTCTCACAACCTGAACAAGGTCTCAAAATACTGAAACATTGTTTTGAAATATTTATAATTCTGCTTAGCTTCAAAGTAGAAGCAATTTGGCAGATGAGTGGGAATGAAATGGGAAGGCAAGAAATAAGAATACTGTAAACTTATTTTTGAGTACAGACAAGCTGAAGATGGTGTGGGGAGAATGTCACTGTGGGCATCATACTAACCACCATAAAAGGCTACGCTCAGTTCCATAAAACTGTGTAGAAAAGAGGCAGACAGTTTCTGAGGCTGCGACTTTGAGTGCAAGGCAGCCCAGAAAACCAGTCTGAAAGAAATTCTGCAGTGTAAGGGATTATTAGTAACATCAACACACTAAATAGCAAGAGAATGGAGGCATCTTCCCGAGACCTACAATACCAGTCAGCACTTCTGTGATTGTCTGCCAATTACAGTTACTTCAAAGTAGGCTCAATAAAGTGGTCTGAGCTACCTCAAATTTCCCTCCGTCAAGCTCTATGGATTCTCAAGTCTGGCTGAAGCACTGTAACTATTATTTTCCCTATCCAATATTTATTTCAAGAATTCCTCTCCCAAAAGACATTCCAAAATAAGTTTTTATGACTTTATCTCGACTTTGAAGCTGACACCTGTCAGATGTGCACCAACTTACAGACAGAAAAAGAGCCTTTTGCTCAGCCCTGGTTTAATTGAAAATGATGCTATTCCAGAGTTTCAGAAGCAGCATTCCAACGGAGCTACAACCATTACACTTTCCTCCTCTACGCAAGAAACAACGGCCAGAACAGTTTTTGCTAAATAAGCCCGGGGTTTCCACTGCTGCCAGTTGTCTGTTGGATGTTCAACATACCCAGGACAATGCAGACATTTTAGATTGGACCATACGAATCTGCGCACGCTCCAACCATAAATGGATGACTGGGACTTGGTTTACACAACGGGTAATGCAGAAACAGTTCCCTTTAGGGGAAGAAAAAAAAAAAAAACTAATCAGAATTTGAAGGAAATACAACAGAGCTATAGCTGCTTCCTGCTTTAGGAATAAAAATACAGCATGAGCTATTCTATCAGCAGGTTAGGTAGCAGCAACGACTGGACAACAAAAGTTACCTTCTGGAGCCTCCGTAGCTTCCAGTGATATAACACACAGCACTATCCGACTACAAAGAAACCGTATGAGTTTTTTTGTATGAACTAAGATGGAAACTATTCACTGACTTTACTTACAAAAGCTATTTCACTATGCATTGACAGAAAGACAAAAATCACATAATACTGTCTGTTATTAAAGCACTCTGAGAATAACAAAAATTTGAAGTGGAAAAGGATGAGAAAATGGCACTGGTGACTAATCATTTAAGACCTGCTACAGAATCACAGACCTCAGAATTACTAAAACCTACTTTACTTAACAAAAGCTTTTGTACAAAAGGCATTGCTGAGGGGGAAAATTACATTCAAACATTTTTCAGACATTTCCAGGAAGTGATTTATCCACTGGAGCAAAGGTTAAGGGCTCAGAGGAGTAGACAGGTTAATTTTGAATGCAGGAAAGAGGTCTACAGAACCTGTACTTTATATGTAGGTAAAAATAATATTAAGGAAAGGAAATCCCAAGTTTTTAAATCTAGTCAATTTTTTTTTTTTTTTATCCAGAGGAGAGACAAAATGCAAAAAACCCCAAAACCCTATCTTTGTGCTTTCTGAAAGTTAAAGGTGTCTTAACAGCAAAATCAAAGGAATGCATGGGCACCCAGATGGCTTCATATGGCCAACAGTTACATGGAACCATAAGGCTCCCTAAGGTTAAACAGGGCAGTGCAGAAGAAATGAACAAGGTCTTGAGATGAACTGAAGAAAGTTAAAAACACATCTAGCAGCCCTACAAATTGTTACTTGCAATAACGACACAGGTTAATATCACATCTGTCATGAGAATACATGCAATTACCCAGAGCGTCTTGTACTAGATCACAGCACTACAAACCAGGGTTTTCAAAATTAAATTTGGCAAGCCATAATAAGCTCTAATCACTTTTTATACTTTTGAGGTTAGAGGAAAATAAAATAAAAAAAGAAATAACAAATATCCACGTTTGAGTTATGGCTACTTTGGATTATGGCTACCTTGCACATATACTAAGAGCTTTCCCAAGGAATTTTACCATACCTTTTAATGCACATAGCAGACAGGAATGGCACCCATTAGGAAAAATGTATGTCCTTAATAAAAGCATATAGAAAGGTATCCTGCTAATAAAACAGCAAAGCACCACTCAATATTGGCAAACTTTGAGAAGACAAAATTACACATCAGATATTATACAAGCTTGTTACTGAGAAGAAAGCAAGCTGCAGATTCTCTTGTCTTGGCTCTGATTTTGGTCCTCCACTACCTACACTGGGGATGCTTTCTCTCCAGCCTCAGTTTACTAGCTGGTCCATATTCCTCTCCAGACTCCACTCGCCTGAAGTTTGTGATCCTTGTGATCCTCCTCCTTGTCCCAGCACAGTACCTGTTTGCACTCAATTTTCCTCCTGCTCTCTCTGTAGCTGTGTGATCACCTCCATCTCCCTCACTCTGAATTCCCATGTACTTATTCTGGGTTTCTTCTACCGGGAACACTGGCTACACAGTTTGATTCATCCAGCTGAAATAAACATTCTTTGCATAATGCTAACAAGTCCATGTTGTGCTAACAACTGAATAGCTGGAAACATTGCTATGAACTTGAACAGCAAAATACATAATGACCAGCACAAGTAAAGTATCTCATAGAAGACCCCTGGAGCAACACAGCCACAGGTACAACTGCATTTAATGACAAAACTGATCTACAAGCCTCAGACTTGGTTAAAATCACAGAATTGCAACACTCACAACACGAGCCAGCTTTAACTCCTGCTTAAAGCATCTCTGATTAATCTGGTAAGAGGAATGAAATGAAAGTTTCTGTTACTTTTTCTTTTTGCACAAACATTGGAAAGAAATGTAAAGGCTACATCAACTAAATCCAAGAAAAGTGATATCAAAACCATGAGAACTCCTGAACTCATTCCCTATTCAGAGAGTGCACACATCTCACTCTCCCGTACGACAGCTCCTGTCAGAGCTCCTCCAGGAAGGGCACTGGCACTTCTTGTCTGCCTCATGTCAGCCATGAGACACTTGCAAGGGCAGAGGCAGATATGACAGGGTGTCTGTCATATATATACACACACATGTATACACACGGACAGGAACCGCGGTCAGACACGGCATGTTAGGACCAATCCATACTGTACGTTTCTCTCAGAGCACACTCAGCAGTGCCAGCTTCCCCTCCCAAGCAAACCATTTGATTGACCCAAAGAGTACCCCAAGGGTGCCTGGAAAAAAGTAATCCTGTTAGTCAGCTCCAAACTTGGCAACACACTCAGAGCTGACACCATCCACTTTGCAGACAGACTGTTGGGAAAACCATGCAACTTAATGGTCAACATAGAAGCTTATACAGTGGTGAAAGTGTTGAAGCTGCTACTTGGTTTCAATGAGTTGCCAAGTCTGGATCTCTTAAATATGTAAAATCCTTTAACAGAGAAAATAATAAGAAGTTGAAAAACTCTGACTGCAAAGAGGTCTTGGGAATTAGATACTAAAATTATCTACCTACAGCTTTGACAATAATGCTCTCTGTAAGATCCTGGTTAAGCAGTACTCTAAAATGTATTTCATTGTATTTTTGAAGGCAAATAGATAATGTGGACAATAGTTCAACTGCTCATTCAACATAGGCAAAGGAATGCTTTCAAATCTACAAAGAAAATGAAGAACGTATTCATCAATAGCTTCCACTTTGGGAATTTTGGACTGACTCCTTATATATTCCTGTTGTAAATGTCACCATTCTTTGATGATCACAAGACTGATGGATGCATCAGGGAAATGTAACGTTTGGTCTCACTACAAAGCATTCTGGGTTCCAACTGGCATTAGGTTCCCTCACCACATTAGAGGGAGAGGCCGGTCACAGCAGATGCCCTGTCTCGGTTCATTACTCAACACCTGTTAAACTTGATTAACAACCCAGCTAATTATCTGTTAAGAGTAACTCATGCTGTAACAGATCCCAGAGGTCTGAGAACTTGACTTCATTTACATGTTTGTTTCCTCTCACAAGGTCTCAGTTAAGCATCACCAAAAAACGCCCTCCAGAAAACAACAACGAAACCCCTTTAACTAGAATACCGTTGGCACCCATATGACCTACTTTATAGTTTCAGATGTATCCCTGCAGGGAAAGCTTTACAACAGGATTTTAAATGCTCAAAATACACACCTGCCCTGCAATTTAAAACTGTCTCCAAACAACGTGCAATAAACTATAGCCATGTGCACTGCAGCGGCTGAAACAGATGTCATGGCAGCCAAACAAGAAAATGCTCTAATTTCAAATTCATAATTCTGTGCTTGGGCAAACATGCTTTCCCTAACATAATTCAAAAGAAGTGATATTTCCAGATTCTGAATGCAATACAGATACACATTATAACTTCTGCTGCCTAGCAAGGTAGAGTTGATGCTACCACTCTATTAGACTAATGGTTATCTCACCTGGTTTAGTGCTTTTCTAGATCTAAATATAATTTTATGTTAGGCTCTGCTAGCAATAACTCCTACAGTCTACAAATTAAGAGATTCCAGTTTTGGTGGTTAAGGACACCAGTTTCTAATAAACACGATGGGTTCCACTGTCTAAATAGGCCGAATATCTGATTATACAACATGCACTACCAATTGTTTTCCAACTGTCATTAGTCTGTTTTGGGTAAAAAACCATACTATGGCAGGCATTTTACTCCATTCTGCCAATGTAGGATTTCAGATTATGCTCACAAAAGTGAAAAAGACAGTAATTTTCGGAGGTACCAGTATTCTCTCACTAATGGCTTTTTAGAAAAACCAACACATTCCAATACTGCTGCAGTGCTATGCTGTACAGCAGTGCCTCAAATGGAGAGGTTTAAACCTACACTATTAGTATCATTTAGGGTTAATGGGCCATGAAATCTCTAGACAAAACATCTTAACTTATGCTAGCAATAGAAGACATTTCTGCATCTGAGAAGAAATTTCTCAGTCTGTTAATGTGAATTTTAAGATAATACATGGAGAAATCTATGGGGGGAAAAAAAAAAGCCATCTACAAAAGCTGGTACTGAACAGTCAATTCAGTTTGTGATTAGTTATTTATTGCAGTCAGACACCATATTTCCTAAGACTGAACTTGAAGAAGAGTTTCCAAATAAATCTAAAAGATGAATGATATTGTGCAAAGATTAAGGGAGAGGAGCATAGTAAGTAGGTCAGGACACATCTACAGTAAGTGGACCAAAACTAAAGAGCTGAAAACATGCTTTTGTCTCAAAATGCGTTTTTCCCCCCACACCAATAACAGCTGATCTAATGGAAGACCCTGCTTCTCATAATCATTATATTATTTATGATTATTATATCATTTCTTTAGTAACTTCTATAAAGTCAAAACCATTACTTCTTTAGAATTACTTTTTTTTTCCCCTCCTTGGAAGGAATGCATGTGAAAAGATATATCACATGAAGTAAAATAAACTGGACTACTATCAGAAAGCCATATGGCTTTGTACTTCTTCTAGACTTCTTAGCAGCAGCCAGCATTGAAATCATTAAAACATTTTTGTGTTTCAGACTATCATTTTCAGCTTTTTTTTTCCTCTTTCCATCCTACCTTATATATAAACATATTTACTAACAATCTCTTAAATCAATTCTGTCCCTTAGAGCAGCATTGTACTTGTTATTGTTCTCTTTCTTTATAAGCAACATATTTACTTCAGTACACTTCTAATTTTTCCTTTCTTGTATCACATCAAGATGTATAATTGTGTTTTAACATTTCAGATCCGGATATTATCAAGTTTTAGCTATCTCAATTATGGAACATTTTCTACCCCTTTGAAAAGAAAGAACTTTTTCTCTTGCTTCCAGCTTGTAGTTAGAAAAGGGAAGATTTATTTTATACGTTGCCTGTATACACAAACATTACACACATTCATTTCACACCTACAGCAAGACTTTTGACAGTGCATGATAGTCCAAGACATGTTTCTTTCAGAAATAACAGACCATAGATATATAAAAAGATGCAATTTCAAGCTCTAGGTGAAATTATCATGTCATCAGTCTAAATGTCACCTTTTATTTTACCTTCTACCACCAGGTTCACATTCAAAATGTACACCTAACTCAAAATTACCTAGCCTGACAAACACATTCACTGTCTTCAATTCTGAATTTCTTTCTTTGAAAAAAGTTTCCAAGCATTCAGTAATTAACCTTGATTCTGAGTCACGATAAACTCCTCTTTTTATCCTGATGTTTATGAAAATATTAATAGTTGCACAGCATATCACTCTATATAAATAAAAGAAACAGGAGGCAGCAATTTTATGGGCAATATTAACTTGTATCCACAGCAGAAACACGCAAGAATTGGTCATGCCAGAAAAGTTGTCTTGTAAACCTCCAGTTCACCTTTTCACGTTATATGGGATGGATATATTGTGAACTTTCAAAAAAAAAAGGAGGAAAAAAATTTATCTTTTCCAATGAATAAAAAGGGTTTCCTTGTGATTAGGGAGCACAACAAGTTTCTGCACTTGTAGATGTGACACAACAAAGGGAAAATGGCAAACAGTAGAACAAAGATGTTGCTGTCAAAGTAAAGACTAATAAGGATCATGCTGATTTAGTTGGACAACAGAACTAGTAGAAAGAAAAAACCAGTTCATTAGTAAATGCATATATTCATAAAGTAAGAAAAACTGACAAGGATGTTCTAAAATATAATTTAGTGCTGCTAGATTTTTTTTTTATTTTCAGAGAAACAGACCTCATTTCCTTTCACAGTTTTGAAAGTCATCATTTATGGAGCAGATCCACCTAACTCATTTTATCAGCAAAAGGAATGCTGATAGTTGTTCAGAAGACAGCTCATCTCACATCCCAGCTTGCAATGTGAAGGGAACTCTCAAGATCTACTGTAACCTATTGGAAAAGCTAGTTTAGTCTTACAGAAAATAAAATTAAGAAACAGTGGTAGAAAAATAAAATAAAATGGGCTGCAAAGAGTGATGAGAAAGAAGAAAAGGGAAGTTTCTTTAAAAATAATGAAGGCTGGGAAAGGTGACCTACTGCTCCCTAGCATCATTCCCAATATTTGGAAAGACTCAGACTCCACTGAAACTACATGTCCTTCATGTTACTCATTCAAAGCATGGATTTCAGAGAGACCAACAGGAAGTAAATTGCAAACTAAGGAATATCAAGTAAGTTTATTTCACCTGAGTGAAAATCATGTAAATTCCAGACACAGAAATAACACATTCGATACACAAGGTGCAAGTGTGGTTATGAATAGGAAGTGGCAAACAAAGGAATTATCAAAAAAGAAACAAACAAACAAACAAAAACCCACACCTGTCTCAATATTGAAAACACCTAATAAAATAAAAATGTTCCATGAGGTAAAAGCAGCAGTTAGAAGTGATCTACTGCAGAAGAGACACCATGTGCTTCTAACGTCACAAGAGTGTCTAAATGCTACAGGACAACATAAAATAAACATAAAGTTTAATACATTATCTGAACACATATTATAGTAAACAAAGGTGTTTTTTTTTTTCCTTCCTGGAAAACCTAGATAAACTCTAAACGCCATTAAAATCTGTTGGGGAAAAAAGAAACATCACTGAATGGAGCATACAGTTAGAAAAATCATAGATCAAGAGCAAAGGTGACAAAGCTGTCTATGAAGATAAAAGAAAACTGAAAACGAGTAACAAAGGTATGAAAAAAACCACCAGAATATGCTTATCCCATTTCAGCTGTCTACAAAAGGGGACCAAAATAATCAGCTAATTCATATAACCCATCCTGCCCATTTTAAACTTTTAGCACTTTTTTGAAGATGGACCTGCTCATCTTAACAGCATCCTCATTCTGCAGCTGCAACTTACACAAGCAACAAAAGAGTAATCAAGCTGAAAAATAGAAAGTATTCTTTTTTGCCCATAGGCATCCACAGGACATGAAAACACAAATTTCACTCTATACCTATCCTAACTTCTGTGCCTAGTTTTAATCAATGGTACTTCTGCAAAAACACAATAATTAGAAGTATCAAGTATCACCACTTATCACTTGCCTTCATAATGAAGAAGCTGCCTGTGCAGGCAGATGCATTTTGGGTTTATTTTGATTATCACTTCTGTTGAAGTTCAGGATGCATCAGTTTGCACGTGGCTTCTTGCCAGACCCACGAGAGATTGACATGCAAACCACAAACACCTTCTGCTACTTAACACCAAACAACATACAGAATATAAAAATGTGTCCAAAAGAATTGAAAACCCTTTCCTTATATTTTGATGGATGTTAGGGTAAACTGGTAGGTTAAACAATTCCACGAAAACACACATCCAGCCTTGTTGTGAATAACTTTCTACTTCAGACCATCCCTTTTCTTCCATCACCAAAATGCCAGGTAATGTAAATACCTCAAGGTTAATGGACGCACAAGTATTTACTTGCTCAGACTCTGGATACTGATTTTACTAAAAATATCTTCTTAAACTGTGCAAATTATTTAGCAGCTATATATGCATCCTCTTCTACTGCTGAACTCCAGTGCACAGAACAAACTGTTATTCTGTATTTAATGTACAATGTCCGACATTTGATTTTTTCCCCTTTGCCCTAGTCTCTTGACACAAAACTTTCATTTATGCTTAAAGTATTTTAGTTTTAGTTTAAAAAAGATGCATCCATATATTGTCACTTAAACTTTTATGAAGAATAATGCGCATGTGCAATTCAAAATATCAAAATAAACCATTTTAATTTATGTGGGTAAGGATGCATGAAGGCAAATGCCTTTCACAATTTGATAAAAGTAAATTCACTCTTTTGGAAATGCTTTATAATGATGATAAATGAGGGCAAGTACACTGAGTGACTGTACATCCTCATACATGGAGGTAATTATGTTTTCCTTTCCTTTTCCTGATAGCAACAGATTTTATTATGGTCAACATACAAGTTTACAAGTTTCACCTGTTTTTTTCTAGGTGTCTTTGATACTGTCTGGCACACAGCACTGAAAAAAGTAGTGGAGCACTGCTCGTGATACCATCTTGGATTTCAGCATTGCGACTTAGCATGCACAGGTACAGTTGTTATTTTGCACCTACCTCCCAAAAAAAAAGGTAAGATTCCATGTGTCCCATCACAAATTATATCAGTAACACATTAAACACAACTGCTATGTACTGTCTCTGCTTTCTCTCCCATATTGTTACATCTGGCACAAGCAATCCACAAGAAGTTGCTGTGCTGTGTACCACCATGAAAGAATTATTTGCAAGTAAGTTGGGTCATGAATCAGTTCATGATTTGATAATAAGAGGAACGGTGTGAGTAGCCAGTTTTCTGGCTGAACACTGAAACTGGAAAGTAGGGGAAAAAAAAAAAAAACAAACAAACAACAAGCAAACAAGACACTAAAGAACCCCAAACTGGTTTTGATTAAGCTGTTCCATTATTTATCTTGTTTTTCCCCCTCAAACTGCAATGAAACAGCACAAGATTTTCTCAGTTCAGCACAAGATGGTTAATTCAATCTGACATTAAATATTTATTGTGGATATCTATAAGGAAAGCAAAGGAAAAACAAGAGTGCTTCAAAAGGGTTGTAGTTAGAGCCAGTTCCCTTTTAATGGTACATTCAGAACTTAAAATGCCCTCCCATGCGCCTAGAGATCTGTGTTCATCTTCCTCCTCTTTACCTCCCTGGAGATGTATTATGGACTGCTCTGCTGGCGGAGAGCCTCAGTCTCACAGTTAATTCTCTTCTCCTGCATTCACTGAAGCAAGTCTGGTACTCCAGGAATCCTCCACAGAGTAAGAATTTATTCTTTCTCTCTCCTTACGTGATTACTTCAGTATTTCAAGCCAAAGAAAATACCTCTGGAAGGAACCAAAGGTGCTCAAATAGTTACACTATTTACCTAAGTAGAACTTCAGCTTAATCATTACTTTACTTAGTCCAAGGAAGGGATTTGAGCTCTTCTTGTAGATCTCTCCCCTGAAATGGCCTGAAGTGCTTGCAGCTACACAATACTCCAAACTTATCCTATCAATATTTTCAAAAAAGAGTGTACATAATCTTACTAAAGCAAAAGAACAAAGTAAAACATTGCTTTCTATAGATTTATCTATATGCAATGTTTTTTTCTGCCATTACTGAAGGACTTCAGAAGCTACAAGAGCTTATAAATATGTATATTCATACACAGAAAAACAAGTAATGAGAAAAACACACATTTACATACACTGAGAAGCTCTAACACAGAAGACACACGGAAGGAGAATGTTACAACATGTCTTCTAATGATATTGGCACCATTTAACGAAATGGTTTTTATGTTAAATGCAGTTCCAGCACTAGGACACTATTTTCTGACTTGCATCTATTAATTTATTCAAGTGGAGGTAAATTTAGTAACTGACCACTTTTAAAAGGAATGTTTTATGTGTGGCAGTTCAGAGTTTTGGGCATTTGAAACATCAGAATTTAAAAACACTTGTGAAACTTTTTTGCAAATACAATTAGACTCTCTTAAAATTCCTACAACAGTAATTTTATTTAGTTTACCCTGTCTGAACCTCACAAAGTTCCATTTCTCTATACAATACAGCTTGACAAGTAGCATCATATGTTATTGTATTTTTATAGAAAAAAAAAAAGCAAAAGTTGTTTATATGCAAAACTGTAGCAGCAGATAAAATTTGTGACTGGCAATTTGTAAGAAATAAATGCAGATGCTCTTCTCAAAGACAATAACATCTGCAGAAACAGTAAAAACAATCCTACCTCATTTCAAGATAAAAAAAGCACACAGAATCACTTAGAACAATGGGCTAGGGGACACCATACAAACATTTAATTAATTTATCATCTCAATTTGCTCCCAAACCCTGCTATTTCTTCAGTATTCTCATCGTGGAGAACAGTCAATTGCAAAAAAAAAAAATATTTGATTAATGTTCCATTACTTGTATCAACCAAATACAACACAGACAACAATATTTACCATCTAATGACATGGTTTCTAGAGAGCCCTCTAGTCAGTTGCTTTAAAAATAGGCAACAACACTAGAAAAGGGACTGAGGAAAATGCAGAACATTGGTTTTGACTGTAAATTACTTTCCATTGTTACCAAAGCTACAAATTTTACATTTTACCTACGCATCTTATAACTGATTTGGTTATTTTTATGACACTTGAGATCTGTGATTTTACTTTACCTTATTTTAAATAGTGTCTTTCTTCTAAAATGTCCAATATAATGTTTTTCCTGCAGTAATTATGCTATCAGAAAATAAAATCGAAGCTTTGGATTTTCCATACATTGCAATGAGTTGAGTAGCTAATATGAAAAGCAACAAGGGGCTTGTACCATGATGAACACTGTGAATAAACCTTACCTAAGGGAAAACCACTGGTTTTATAAGCCAGGTAACATGGGGCAAGCGTACAAGTACTATTCCTGGTTTACAAATGGAAAAAAATAAGCACTGAAGCTCACAAAGGGAAAGTTCACAGAAGCCCAACCAGGTTACTTCGGCTGTCCACTCCCCTCATACTGGGTGTTAAATATCACAGTAATTGCAGGAACTTACCAGAGGGGAAAAAAAATCCTAAGCACATCTTTGCTGAAGATTGATTTGCTGTCCAATATGCACAAACTAGAATGTGCCTTCTGCAGCAAACAGATTAAAACCAAGGTTCACTGTTAAATATACTCTATATTTTGCAAAATGCACTATTTGTATACATTCACTCCACAAATTATTTTATTCTACTGGTAAATATGATTTGCATACCAATTCTAAAGAAGCATGTACAATTATGCTACCGCACAACACAATCAGCAGAACTGTGCTTACAAAAAAAAACTCTCTCCTTTTAACAAACTCATGCTTATAATACTAAGCCTACACAAAAACACTCAAGACTCAGTCATGCTCCTCAAACGACCCATTTCTAATTTTTATGCTATAATTAAATATTTAACTTTACAGTTCTAATACCGCACTGGAAGTGCAGATATTCTTTATACAGTAAGTCCCTGAATTAATGGATCCAGACCTTTCCAGCCTCAACCACAAAGGAACTGGCCCTTCCCTCCAACCCCATTGTAAAAAAAAAAAAAAAAAAAAGACTTTAAAAGCATTTGAACATTTGGTCTTCAGTGAAGAGCTGTTAGAAATGTGCTGCAGTTTTGCATGCAGATCATTATCCAGCTAAATTCTCATTTAATGCCTAACAAAACTGTCTCCAAGCAGCTGGCATTTAACCAACCTTTTCAGCTATTTTGGTCAACAGGATTTGTAGTCAGTAAGTTTCTTTTGCCCATTATAAAAGTTTGGTGACCCCTTCCTTGATTACCCTCCTTCATTTTAGGTGGAAGTAGTTAGATGGTGCAGCCCACTTGGCATCTTTGTCAAAAATCCCTCTACATTTGGATATCCAACACAGCCAGCTGAAGAAGTGGCATTTCAACATTCTCAGTCAAATAACTAGCATTGTCCAACAGCCTCCATAGGTAGAGCTTTGATCTTCCACAGCTCCTGGTACTAGCATGAATGGGTCCACTCTGTTCTTACAAACCACCCACGGGCTCCTCTTTCTCACACATCTCTCATGAGATACAATTGCTTGTACGCTCTCCTCACCACATGTTCTTAGGGGTGGAGGAACTCCTAAGTACTGTTTCTAATGCCACTAAAAACTCCCTCAAACCAGGGTGGGATAATCAAACCAATTGGTAAGAATGTCTCTTCAGATATGGACTGCAGTACAAAAAAAGGAAGCAAAACCATTTAAGCTTTTTCATCGTGTTAAGTGCTCAGAGACCAAGAGAATTAGTAGTGGAGAAAAGGAGACAGCAGAATTAAGAGTGATGAATTCAAAAACTATCAAGTGAGGAAAAATCTGGTCAGGCAGCCATCTGGCCATAAGAGAAAAGCATAGAGATTATCTAAAGTGAATGGGACAGAAGGATTCACCTAGAACAGGGCAACAGAAACTAGACCTGCAAGGTGTGATGCAAAATAAGTTACTTCAATTTTTTTGCTCAGTAAATATTCCTTACTTTGATAGAGTCCTGATTTGCAAAAGAGGTGGGGTTTTTTTCCTCATAGCTGCATAGCAGTGATGTTCATGCTCACTGTTGCTCAGCTCCCCGTGCATAAATGAGGATAAACACTGTAACATCATTTCCCAGCCAAGATAATGCGAGCAGAAGTTCATTACATTTCTGAGTTCATACACAGAGTTGTGATAAGTGTCACCAGAAAGTCCATAAAGCAAACAACACTGCAGACAGTCCTAATACAGTGTATAAAAACTAGGGCCATATACTGAATCATGCAAAGCTCTCAACAGCTGCTCGTGAAGCTAGCACTACTCTTTCTGCATACTGAAAGATGCAGAGATCTTAAAGAAAGAAACAGCATGACCATGTAATTAGGTATAGCACATATACACAGGAACCAAAAAAATCTGCACATTATCATCATAATTCTGGTATTTCCTAACCCCTGACTGGCTTTGTAATGTCAGTTATGTTCTAGATTTTCTCTATTTATAGAAATATAGATAAGATTGAGCTATCTGGGGAGGATAACACTCCTCTCCCTTGCAGACTTCATTAGTTGTGGTTGGACTTCACACAGTATGACAAGCTGCATCCAGCAAGTAAGACCTGTGTTATTTTTCTGGTAATAATAGCTTCGCTTACTCTGAAGAAAAAAGCCAGTTATTGAAGTGATTTACAGGACGATAAATATGCTTGCATTGACTGTATTGGAACAAGATTATTGCTGCTGAGATTATAATTAAAGCTTTCAAAGTTGACATGGGAGAAAGGACTCCCAGCAGTTGTCATTTTAGGAAAATAATGACAGAATTGTCATATTTAAATAAAACACTCCTAAATACAGCAGTGATTTCTGAGAATAGTGCATTTGTGTGTTAGATTTTAAAGTATTGCCTGTAAGGATATCATAGCAAATAGAAATAATGATGACAAGAAAGGAAAACAAGCTCAGACGTGCAAAAGTGGATTGTGGCTGGCTCCGAGGGAAGGCACTGGGCGCTGTGGCATGTGCTTTCCCAACACGTGCTGTCTGTGGCTGCACTACTAAGGAAGCAAGGGAATGTTGACATCTGACAGCAAGCTTGTTGCTCTTGATATGCTAAGCAGAAAGCCATATGCAAGAGAAAAAAGGAGAGAGAGAGCATGCGTGCAAGCAACCATACCACTGGAACTATTTTTATTTTGGCAAGGTGTTGCCATTGCTGTTACCTGGAAGAACAGAAACAAATGGGTAGGGAGGAGGGTGGAGTAAATGTGTGTGTGTGTGTGGGGGGGGGGGGTGGGTGTAAGGGGGGGGGGGGGGGGGGAGAATGTGTATTTATTAATAATCTTAAATGATGTGTGAGGACAAATTCCAGAAGCGCCATATGACAGGTGAGTTACAGGTTGAAGGTCTAGGTTAAAGCTTAGGGGAAAGGCTGTGGATATGGCTATTCACCAAGAAGTGAGCAGAGGAAAATATGTGCTTTTAACTTTTGGGGTTTTAAAACATGTCATGTCTCTTACAAAATTTGCAAACCATTATGTCCTCTCCAGTGTCTCCCTCCTCTCCACAATGCAACATCCCATCCTTTTTAGACCATCACTGTTAGGCAGCTCCTTTACCATCTTGACTGTTTCAGCCACCTTCCTATATTCTAAATTAATGTTATATTTTAAGAATTGAAATAATAACAAGCTAGAAAAAGAAACACTAGCAGATTGGTATGTTAACCTGTATTACCTATAACATACAACTGAGATGACATGCTTATAACTCTTCCCATCTTCCCCACAGTCATATAAGAAGTTCCTTGACAATATGAATTGCAATGTAAACCTTGCTTTGGGGTTAAAGGCCAAATATATTTGGAAACATCACACCAGAAGCTGGCTCTGGAAGCAGCAGAGGGTGAGCAGAGGTGCCTTCATATTGTTGAATCTGTTCTCCAAGTGAATAATGAGCTTCTGTATGAGAGTACTGCAAGTACATATTTCACTAAGTACAGTTTGAAAGAAGTGCAACATTGCTGCCAGCTTCCCCAGTACCCCACTAAATACTCCATGGCAGGCAATACTGCTGAAAATAAGATCTCTTACAGAGCATTTCCACATTTTTAAAAACTGTATTCTTGACATAGCTGTATAAGATAATGGTGTTTGTCTAACCCCAAATTCTCGCAGTCTCTCTCCCCTCCCCCAGTACATACAGTATCACCATCCTGAAGAATTTGCCTGTTGAAATACATAATTTCTAATGAGTGGCACCTTCGCCTATGAATTTATCTTTGATACTCTGCCAGTGAGATACGGTTTCTGTTTGTCCAGAACAGAACATCACACACTGCCTGGATACAAGCTGCTGTTTACGATAAGCTCACTGTAACTTCAGTATACAGTGGTATATTTCTCACCCTAGAATAATCTGACTATAGCAGCTGGATGTATGCCAGTTTCTAATTGTTTGTCTTTAGACTTCTGGCTTTCTTCTAATTATTGTCATCCTGGGATACTCGGCTCATCTACTCCTCACTTTGTGCTAAATATTCCTTATAAAGTCTTTATAAGCTTTCTTGCCTTCTTATATGACTAATATTTTCACTATGAAATAAAGTCTTCAATTATTCTATGCCTGGCAGTCAAAACCTCTCCAAGTTTTAACAGCCCATGCCACCTCTTTTTCCTTCCTTTTAGCCAATAAGCATTTCAGTGACTGCCTGACATTTGAAACCCCCAGTCCTCTCTCATCTAACATGTTACTATAGCATTTTAAAATATGTTTACAGGGAATTTGGAAAGCATTGTTTTTCCTGTAGTATCTCTTGTCCACTTTGGTGCTGCATTCTAGTAAATGACGATGTCTTCCTGGCACTTAGATTATAAATTCTCTTCCCATAAGTACTGGTTTGTCTCCACCTTTCAGATCTGGTAGGGTAATTTTCTTTCTATTCCTTTTTTTATATGTGCAAAGCTCATATATAGAAAGGTCAGGGGACAATGGGCATTTACTGTTCCTACACACCACTACTAAAGGAACTACATGCAATTTGCTTATAATTTGCACTCTCATCTTTTTTGGGGGCAGGAACATCTTTTGTTCAGTGTCTATGTTGTAATTACTGTAACAGCACTCTTGATTTCCAGGCTGTGTCCCTAGGAGCTAACGTACCATGAACTTATACTACTATTATTAAGCCTATGAAAAAGACCAAGGTTTGTTTTTTTTTTTTTAAAAAAAAAAAACAAAACACTATTAGTCTCTTGGCTTGTTGTGCTAGTTAAGCATTTGGCATCACTTTCAGCCTGTCCACTACATAAACAACAAAAGAGACATCCCAAGAGGTCAATTATAGATAGAGCTATGGCTAGCTATCAGTATTCTTGAAGGAATCAAAGCCACCTGGCACTCTAAGTTATTAGATAACTTTTCTTCTTGATAAGAACCACAACTGGTATTTGTATTTACATACAAATATAAAAATGTTTTATACAAATTTTAAACCACCTCTCTGGCTTCCAGAGTAAGGATGTGTCTGCTGAAGAAATTAACAGGTTTTATTCGTCTTTGAATCCCAAACTATTTATTAACTTAGATATTAATTTATACTAAAAATAGTTCCTTATTATTCTTCACACATAATAAGGGAGAGTCTGTCTCAAAAAGGTTACAATTTAATGAGTACATTTTTAAAAAACATGGGAGGGAACTGAAACAATTATTCTGTGCTGGTATATGGAGAAACTGAGACACAGAGGCTTAGATTCTGCCTAATTAGCAATCCTGCTGCTTTAGGCTCACTCTGTCATCCTTGGAGAAATTGGCACTTCTTCCACTGCATCATTGCAGAACCTAAGTGAAATCTGAGTTCTTGGAACTTCTACAGACTGTGATTATAGCTTCACTATGGCTAAAAGAGAAAAAATGAGGCAGGAAGAGGCAAAAATATTTTCAAGGTCAAAGACAGCCACTGGAAGACCTGACACTTGACCTCATGTCTGGTAAGATTCAGTGCAGCTTTTAATCCTGTTTTACATATTGATTCAAATCCTACTGAATTCAATGGTCAGACTTGTGAGCACAGATGAAATCTCCTATTAAACACAGTTACTCATTTGATATGATTAATCCAACTGTAGGAAACAGTACCTTTACATATCTTACAATTTAACTATAGTACAGTAATAATTAATCATAAACCTTCAGCATTATCAGTCTAGGAATATGGTTGCTTTTAAAGCATTTGTACAAAGTGAAAAAATCCTAAACGAGGGGGAAAACCCCACCTGTATATTTACAGCTTTCAAGGTACATCTTTTTTTAAAGTACACTCCTCGCTTTTTTTTAAAACTAAACAAACGAGAGCACAGCATGGGCAGCAAAAGCCACGTTAGTTTGGTGTACAGACATAAATAAATTTGAGTCAAATAGCATTTCCTATACTGGTTTCAAAGCAAAAACTCACACCAACACAAAATTTCCACATAGTGATTATGAACTACAGTGAAAGTATGTATTCAGGTAGAAAATGAAATAACTTCACCCCATATTTAGGCTCCTAGAAGTACTGAGAAAATCTAAAAGAACTAGGCTACTGTGAGCCCTGCACATTTGTTAGAATCAAAGAGACAGATCACAAGGTACAGCAACTAACGATTGCTTTATCAAACCCATTTAGAGAAGTAGTTGTAACTTACACAGGTCACACAAACTTCAAGGGGTTTTCTAAGTTTTGTGGTTTGCAAATCAACTCAAAGCAATTCCTCTAGGAAATGTTAAAATGGAATTAAAATGGAATTACAGAGATTTCGACACTTTGCCCTCCAATGATCCAAATTACAGAAACAGGACTGTGTACATAATGATGTAATTACATGCAGTCATGAACAGTTTAATTACTGTATGCCTGAGTGAGCTTTTTTAAAAAAAATTGAGGGCACTGTTGGATTTTTCTTACTCCTATACTTCATTGACTTTAACTACATCGATCCTGTGGTCCTAGATTATAATGTCAGCATATAGAAAATTAATTCCCTTCTGAAGCAGCACAACAGAAACAAAAAGCAAGTACACATCCTGGATTAAGAAGTCATTTATAAGCATTAAATGATACTTGGTGCTTCTTTTCCCTCTTCAAAAATATTGCCTGTGGTCAGGCAGAACTATGAAAGGTCTTCATGAAAAATTAACATGCACCACAGTAGTTTTGAAGTTGTTGCTCGATAATCAGATGCATCTTTAGTGCCTGAACACTTCTCAAAGCCTATCCTTAGCTCTTACATGGTTTTACAGAAAAAGAGTGACACGTCTGACGCACAAAACGTGCTCCCAGGAGGACAGCAGAGCACTGCAAAGAAAACTTCCAAATCCCGTTTTGGGACACTCTGATGCAATCAGTGCTGCTCCTTGAATAACTAAACTGTGAAGTCATTTGCATTAAAGAAAAACGTGCATGATTCAATGGAGGGCTCCACACATCTTTGTGTGGAGGTTCTGCTGGCAAGCTAGGGGTTGTTTCAAGCGTACATTTGTATAAGATTGTCATCTGGATCACACTGTTACAGTCAGGCAATAAAAACTTTCCCTGGAATTTTCCTGCATTTCAGTAGTCACATTTTATCTATAAATGAACCTGACAATTCTTACATTTTTTTAAACCTTCTCATTAGTGCTTCCACTGGATTAGCCAAGCCCAGTGAGAAACACATTTCATAAAACTGCCTAAGGTACATGAGACAGCAAGAAATGAACTGTATGACACTGTGAAGCTGGGAGGGAACACTAGACTGCTTGTCCTTCATTACAAGGAAAAGTCAGTGGGGTTTGTGGATGATAAAGGGAAAAGAAAAACAGGTCTTCAATTTTCCATTCAAAAAAAAAAGCAGATAGATGCACACCTTAATACAAGTGTACACCCATACTCTGCACTAAAACGATATAATGAAAAAATTGTTTCTCCTAAATATTTTGCAGCAGTGCAAGCTACAATTAAGTTCAATCTCCAATATGCATAACTCATTAATTAATTAGAATTCACAGCTGTGTTTCATACACTAAAAACAAATTCTTGATCATCTAACCATCTGAAAATCTCACACAAACACATGAAGAATCTACAATTTTACTGGGGAATCCTGAATTTCCACGTACAAGTTACTTTTTAAATCTGCTCCCTTTGGTGGTGACCTGTCCTACCAAACAGATGAACATTTGCATCCACATACAACCCTCCTCTCTCACATGAACTCTACAGGCTTGACAATAGCTATGCCCAGTCCCACATCTGCCAGCAAGACGACAGCAAAAGATGGAGACATGTTAGAGTAGAGATGCAGAGCAGGTAGAGGGCAATTTAACCTCTATCCCAATAAGATTCTTTTTTGTTTTATTCTGAGCTTGGCCTTGGCTCAAGCCAATTCTCATTATTAAATTAAATCGATTCATCATTCCATAAGTGGGAATGTGCGTTGCCAAAAGGGAAAGCACCCAGCTTCACTGACCAGTAAATTGCTCATAAACTTTTACAGAGGAACAATTTCTCTTGAAAACATTAATTTTCTGTTCTTGATTAAAAGAAAAGGACACCTTATATGACCACTACTAAAGTCATGTTTCTATTACTATTAATACCAAAAGTAAAATATCTTTGAGAATGAAAGGAAAGCAACTCTGATTGCTTTGAGAAACACCACAAAAAATTAAAATTCAGAAAGCTTCCTCAAGCTGGAATCACTTCAGACCTCCACAGTTAAGAGTACTTTCTGTTTAACAAGAAGCTCTTTTTCCTCCATATCATAAATTTCCTCCATTCCACTAGTAATTTAAGCACTGGCCTGTCTAGTAATTAGCTTTAAATGTAATTAAAAGTGCAGTAGCTGCTTGAAAATACATCCTTGGGGGGAAAAGCATCTCAAAATTCAAACTATAATTTTAAGAAGAGGATGATGGCAGCAGGATGATGGAATGAGCATTACCACCCCCACATGCACTAGTGGCACAAGTCATCTCTCAGCGTTCCACTCATTAGTTTCAGACCATTCACTGGAGTTACTGCAGGACATGTTGGAATAACTAGTGGTACATCACATGGAAATGCAAAGGATAACTCATGTCAGCACCACTGGGGCCTGCTTTTAAAACATACTTTAAGACAACACTAATTGCAGAGAAAACCCTATTTGCTCTAGATTTTTTTTTCCAAGGGTTCAGCTGTTTATCTCCCTGCAGATCCAAACATTTACTGTACTCTAAGAGTTCGCTGTACTCTAGCAATTAAATTAATGGCTGCAGCAACAGCAAGAAATCCTTTAAACCCCTGTGGGCTTGTTCCTTTGATTAGACTAGATCAGTGAAGCTACAGCTATTTGCAGGCAGATTAGATAGGCTAGGTTTTTATTGCCATTTGCACTAGAGATTGAAAGGTCATGTTTGTTGACACCTTACCAAAATCCATCTGTGAAAGTTTACTTTAAAAGTTATTCTTCAGGAATATTTCTAATTTTTAGAGTACCATATGGATCTAAGCATAAGAAATGACCTAACTATAGCAATACAAAGCAAAGCACTCCACTTTTGCAGCAAGCAGCAGAACATATCTAATACCCACACATGCATTTTCTCTTTTCTAAAAGAAAACTCTGAACAAATTACAAAACATAGGGCACTGTTAGCGCCAGGCTTTGGGGATAAGGCATAAGGTAGTTCACGATCTGCATCTCTCTCTGATTTTGTTTTGACTGAAAGAATATATTCAGGCAATACTCATATTTCCTGCTTAACTGTCCCATCCTATTTTTAACAGCATCATCTTTTTTTTTCCAATAATTAAGAACACTTATAATGACAGTGTCATAGGTAGCATCTCAGAACACCTTACAAGCAGTAATGTTCCTATGCTATTTGAGGTGACAAATGTTCTAGTTTGAGAAAATATCTGCACAGCCTTTTGAGAACAGCACTGTGATTCCTGATCTTCTGAGACAAAGATAAAAGAACATGAATGTTAGTGGCAGAGCTGGGAAGTGAATCCAGCCTCCTGAAGACTTTATCACCTGCCTTAATAATGAGATAATCACTTTCTCAGCTGATTTGCTTCTTTGCAGTAATACAGCAGTTGGGCTTGGAATGGCAACAATGCATTAAGAACTCCCTCAACAATGAGCAAGATGACAGCAGAAGCAAAACAAAAACCTATAAAAAGTGAGATCCTCATTTTTGTACTGCAGGAAAACAGCAGTAAACTAATGGAGTTTTGATAAAAATGTTTTACTTTCCATACAATCAACCAAATCACCATCTTCCCCTTTACCTATTGACTCCATGCACAGCATAGTGCACAAGCCCACCGAGCATTAATGCTCAAAATACCGAACTATTTCTTTGCTTTAATTTCAACACTGAAGTCAATAATATCAAAAAAGACCTGGGCTAAAAAGTGCTGTGCATTTTGGTATCACATTATTTATAGCACCAAAATATATTATTTTCTTTCTTTCAGATTGAAGTTCATATCTAAAGCCATTCAACATCAAAATAAGTATTGTAAAAGATGAGATTTCCATTCCCCAAATGAGAGATCTGTAACTTGGTTTTAAGAAATACGGTACATTTTGAGATCTTCTGAGTTCTCAATACTTGTTCATTGTTCGAGTCAAATTGGTTTAAACAACTAAAGGGAAAAACATTTTAAAATATACTTTTAAAAAATGTATAATATTTTGTATTCTGCAACACGCAGGTTTCACACCAACTGATTCTACTTGTACAGTATGGCCAGTAGTAAGACTATTTTAAGCAAACAAAAACTTTAATTTAACACTTATGAGAGAACTAAAAGAAATGACAATTTTCTTTTTTTCTTAGCGATTCTAAAATAACTCTTTTAGGCCATTGTATTATGAGTCCATAACCCCACTCAAAGCTTGTGCTGCAAGAGTGAAGAAGGCATCTTCAACTCTGCTCACAAAAGCATGGCTTTCTGTATAGAATTGTGTCTCCTAAGGAGATGAAAGGTTTCCGCACAGTGCTGAAGCCTATGACTTCACTTGAAATTTTCAGATTTGACTCCTTGCAAGTTACAGAAGTATTCACTCCTCATACCAGTTGCAGACCTGAAAATTCTATTCATTATCCCCTCTTCTAACTGATGCTAGGACCATAATTTAAAAACAAACAAACCTCAAAAAGGATATATGTAGCCATTTCCCAGTATTTTAAAAATTATATTCCTTAACATAGAGCTTATTTTCTTAAAAGACCATAAAAAAATTTATTCAGAAGCAACATCTCTTCTCTGGCCAGTCAGATCTTTGAAAATTCCATTTTTGTTGCTACAAATGTATTTTATTATTTAAAAGATTGAGGGGGGAGGGGTTGGGTGGCTAGGGAAGTGCCTAGAGAAGACTGAAGAACAACGGCATATTTCTAACAGCCACAGAGATCAATAAACTCTCATGCAAAATCTCCAAAGGCAAAATTCCAGAGTGCTCCTTACATATAGCCATAACAGCCTGTTTTGTGAATGTGTATGACAGCTACAGTCTGTGAAAGTTATGGGAAAGGTTAAGGGAAATTAAAATGAGAAGATTTTAATGGCAATTCAATAATTCTTGACTATATTTTTCATTTTAAAGAAAACAAAGTACAATGCTTGAGGAAATGGTCTGGAAAGAAGCTGGGTATGGGATGCATCAGCTTCCTGAGACCAAGAATCAATCTAGGACCAAGAATCAATCTGAGACCACAAGCTATTTCTTATTCTCCTATCTCCCCAAATGATTGCTCTGAATAGCCAATGCTAAGCTTCAGGGACTCTCAGACTGAGAGTCACAGTCACAACTCACTCACCCTGACTTCCACACGGATATCAGTGAACAAGATTTTTGGGGAACATAATTCAGTTCATAATACAGATCAGCTGGTTTTGGCTTGTAGAAAATACATGTCTCAAAACCACGTGCCAGTAGTTCTTCATTTCTACTTGGTATTTTTCAAATATTTATATGGCGCTACAAAAATGTGTTCTAAAGTAAAAAGCAGAACATAATAAAACTGATCTTAAATGTTTTCCAATTCCAAAAACACCAAGAATTTTACAGGTTATATACATGCAGTCTTTCAGTTCAATATCTGTGCAGGAATCCACAGAGAACAAGCATATAAGAAATCCACAAGGCAGCAAGAAATCTGGTTTATGACTTACCTCCTGACACCACCACTCCTTCATTCCTTCGCACCTTGCAGCACAGACTCTACTTGATCACACATTTGTTAAAGGGTCTTAGGAAAGGTGTTATTATTTCATATTTAAGGAAGTAGCAACAAAAATATATCCTAGACTTAATTTTTGTACTTCTCTGCGTTCTAAAGGGGGAGAGAAAGCAAGAAACCTACTGGGTAAAGTTTCTAGCCTGGTTTTCTAAAGAACAGCCGCCTCCTTTCAGAGAATAAAAATCTTTGTGTTCAAGTGGAACTCTCTCTTACCAAAAAACTCCACTACAGCTGCAAAGGAAAAATCACTCAATTGTCTAGCTAAACAATAAAATTCACAAAAGAGAAATGATGAAATACATCGACTCTTTAGCTTTTTTGATTTTTTTATTTATATACTATCTCTATGCCATGACTGGTAATAAAACAGAGAAGTTAATCATTCAGTGAATGGTTATAATTCAATAAACCACTGAACTTGGATACTCATCTTGTGTAATAGCATTTTACTAGTTGCATGATCTGTGCAGCTCTTTGGGGAGAATTCAATTATCAAAACCAGATTTTCTCTGGCTTTCTTCTAGGCTCTATTCTTTCTATTTGCTGATTTTATAGTAAAAATCAACACAAACTACAGAACATGTTGACTCTCTTTTTCTTATGCTTCACTGTCTCTAAAAGTCAGCCGTATGTAACCCTCAACTCAGTGACTAAGGAAACATGGAGCAATAACTTTGGTTTATTAAACATAAATACAATAGATACATGAAATAGATATGACATACACAAAAGAGACAAAAATATGTTCCTGAAGTCACTGCAGTGCTCCAGAGAAATGGTGTAAATGTGCCAGCCACAACTCCTGGATTCATTCTGTAGGAAGCTAACCCATTCCTTCCTCTGAGTTTCTATGTTAACCAAGTTTTAAACCTTGCCAGCTGTTCATTCTTTCCTCAATTTAGAGTGTAAGGCTTTATCTCAGGCTGGAAAGGAAGATCCTACACCTAGGAAAGCCCATTTGCCATTGCTTTGCAGTGACACAGCATCCTAGAAAACTTATCGAAATTATAACACCTACCAGATGTTGCTTCTCTGCAGGAAGCCTCTCCAATTGCCTAGCAGATATGTTTCCCTTCCTCCCAGGGCTTTATTCCCAGGACTTTTCCCCTTGATTTTATGGCATTAAAAGATACCATAGTAATCTGCAAATAGCAAAATCATACATATCAAATTATTTTGTTACCCAGTTCATAAAACTATTGGGATCCTATGCTATCATCAGACTGGGAGGCAAATTTTTGTGATGCTTTCTATCTCAGATGAGCCACCAATTAAGAGCTCTTTTTCCAGAGAAAACAAATGGCATTTGAGTTCTGTAGTCTTCCTGCTTAAGGACACCAGAAACTTACAATAAAGTTTCACATAGTTAATATTTTAATTTACTGGCAAATAGGCAGAAGGGAATGAGATTATACTGTGGAAAAATTGTAGTTAACAGCAGTCAACAAATGGGTTATAAATTTAGGACGCTAATGTGTCATGTTTGAACATAGTTTGTGAACTGCTGCAGTGTCATCCAGAGAATCATCCCTGTAGAAGGACTTGGATGCACTCTTGTCTGATTACAGTGGTTTAATCCATAAGCTGTTCGTGCTGAGTGAAGCTCATTTCCTAGATATTTAATTGTGATCAAACATTAGCAGGCATAGGATCCAGGATAACAGTGTATGGACCTAGTCCACACAGAAAGCACTTCCTAGGGGAAATTTTACCAACTGTATTAAATACCTCACTGCATAACCTCAGTGATTTTTGTTAGATAGTAAAAAGGACTGTAAAAAAAAAAAATAGATACATAACACTGCATATATTAAACCCCTATGAGGTGATAGACAGCCTGATCTAGTGTGAGGTGTCCCTGCTCATGGCAGAGGGGTTGGAACCAAGTGATCCTTGTGGTCCCTTCCAACCCTGACAGATTCTGATCTGTTTTAGCAGAGGACTTACCAGTGTTGGCTTAACGGTTGGACTTGATCTTAAAAGTCTCTTCCAACCTAAAGGATTCTATGATTCTATGATTATATTGATGACAAAATACAGTATATAGGGCCCACAACAGCCTGGAACATGGACTCCAGTCCCAACCACATCACCTTGGCAAGTCTGTCACTGGCCATGCTGTATAAATTTCCATTTCACCCAGCAACTTTACAAATCTTTTGGAAGACACCAGGAAGTCACACAATATCAATGAAGTTCTGCACCCTAAAGAGTTTGTTTGCCTTGTACTAACAGCCAGACAGAGTGGGCAACAGATCTCACAGCAAACTACTACCACAGAGAAGACTGGATCAATCACAGCATAAAAACAGTTTTTCAGGAAGAATGTGAAGTAGGATGCACTGAGCAGCTAGCAATAAGTAAGCTGTCCTGAGCACAAGTCACAGCTTGATAAAACTTCAGAACCAGCTAGAGGAGAAAGCATTTTTCACAGCTATTGTCACCAAACTAGACAGTGGAAGTGTGACCAGCATGCCCTCATCCTGTCCTCTGCTGTGGCGTGGCCTCACAGGGCACAGCAACTTACCCAAGAAAAGGCTGCAGACACTTCTCTGGTGCTGCAGAGAAACTATGGAGCCTTCTTTTCTTTACAGGATATAGCAATGGGATGTCTGTATGATGCCCACAATGAAGAGACATTTTAAAAAGCAGATTCTTGAAGATACAAAGATTAAAGTACAGCTACAATGGTAATGCTGACTGCATTTCTTTCTAATCCATGGATACCACTTTGGGAATATTCCTCTCATATCATCTTTTATTTTCAATTTCAATGAAGCAGCATTATCAGCATGATAAAGAGGTGATTCATTAGAATTAGAAACTTTCTTATAATACTATAATAGCTTTTTCTTGATAATAGCTTTTTAAATCTCTCACTGCATATTTGTATACATATAGATACATCCCTTCCATTTCAGACACCTTATATTGAAGTTCAGCACACAGAGAGTTTTATTCCAATATTGGCAATTCATGGATTTCCAGTGTACTTCATAGTCCCCTACTGATAAAACTCGCCATGATACTCATTTCACAGAGAACCATCATATTTCAAGCACACTTTGAAACGTATTACAAAACTTTGGGATTTTTTAAATGCCTTTGTACATTTTTGATTGATAGAAAGTCCCAAACCCCCAAATGACATTAGTGTTCAAATGAATAGGAATGGCTTTTTGATCTTAAAATTGCAGCAATTATCGTATCTCATAATTTGCAGGAAAATCAAGTGGCTTGAATAAACATTATTTTCTTCCAAAAAAAACCTGGCTTCTAACATCTGCCTCATTGAATGCTAAAGCTTACAGGAGAAAAGGCTGCTTTCTTTTCTTCTTTATGTTATCTTATGTAGATCAAGTGTCATTAATAATACGTGCATATTATTAAAAATTCAGCTAAGTCCTGATTTTTCAAGAAAAGTACGTAAACCAGGATTACTAACTCTAATTTATTACCATCAATAAGCCAAATAAAAAATGCTGTGTAAAAGAAGAATAATGTTTCGAACTGAAGAGCTGAGGGATGAGATCTCCCCTCAGGCCATTTGAGAGCCTTGAGAGCCTTTGAGAGCCATCTTTTCCCAGATGCCAAAGGCTCTCAGGAATTTTAAAAACGCTTATTAAATCATCGACTAGAACTTCTCCACAAGCACAGAACTCTTCTTCTACATTGGTGTGTTGTTTTTAACCCTTAAATTTTAGACATGCAGAGCCTAGCAGACTATAAAGATATTGATAGTACATCTTACTCTCAGAAACTTTTGAAAGTCTGGATTTCTGCTGACTGTTTTACCCCCCTCCCCATTACATCTTATTAGCAAGTATGCCATTGCTTTTTATGACTTCATAGAACTTTCTTCTGTATTTGAATTTCCCATAGCAGTCCATCAGTGTCTTAGGTAGGATGGTTGAAAGGTGCACCTCTCCTCAAAGAACAGTCTCATTGCCTTTTTTGATGGTGGTATTCACTTTGATATTCATCATGTCAGTATTTATAACAACAAACTGTCTGAAAAAGAACACCGTTCTCCACCATGACTGCTGAGGTGGAAGAAGTTACACACTAGAGGTTAAGTTGAGTCAATATGCCTGAGATTTTTAAATCAGCACCAAATGCAGATTGCTTTTGGCTTGATATCACTGCACTATGCAGTCCAAAACCATAATTAGTTGACCGAATCACATGATAAGTTTGTTTATTCACCATCTGTCACTACCTCTAGGTGGTCACCTTCTTCCAGAAGAGTATCTACGCCTGTATTCTTGCTTCCCCAGATGTTACGGTGATTTTTCCTACCTGTATCCTATCCATCAAAGCCATGTAACAACCTGCTGGAAGCATACACAGCAGTGTTGGACAAATTTACTGCAAAGCCTTTTGCTATCTGCCGGGAGGCAACAACAGATTTAGCACAATTCAGCTTAATGATACCCAAAGACGCTCCTCCAGCTGGAATGCTCAAAGACACACTCTGAGCACTCTGAGTTGTTTGGGAAGGCTGAAAACAGTTTTGAGATCCTCACTCCTGGGATTCTGTTGTTCTGGAGACACATTGCCCTTTCAATGTCTAGAAAATGCATCCCACTTCTATTAACGGGCTTGAAGAAAGATAAGGAAATATGGCTACTGTGCAGGAAAACAAATCTCTGCTCCTCCCACTATGAAAAGAGTTACGTGCAAGTTTTTCCTTCCCTTCTCCCTTGGTATTTATGGGAGTACACAGGGCAATGTGCTCACAGCCCCTCCATAACAGGTGCAACAGCAGTAAACAGGAATTTGAATACATGAAGTCTAAAAAGGAAGAGCACAAGGATATGGAAATGGAAATTCAGCACAGCTGACTAGCTGGAAAAGTCTGTCAGCAAAGAAAGGAGG
>NW_008609053.1:114362-123291 GCF_000691845.1 Merops nubicus
CCCTTGAAGTGAGAAAAGTTCAAGTAAAAGTGGTTTTAAGCATTCCTTAGAAAGATAAACTAAAATAGTGTTTATTAAAAACATATTTCTGAATTTTCAGAAATAAAGGTTTTAATATTGTCTTTTAAATTCGAAATAATGTTTGTCTTAATACTTCGAGTATTCTTTCATGTTCAAGAACAGAACCAACCCTTTCAATTGAATTGAAACAAAAATGTTTGGAAAATTTTCATTCTGTCCTCAATAAGGAAAAACATAAGGAGGAAAATGATGTTTTCAGTCAACTGTTTTAAGCAGCATACATGGTTACTGTTGTTAAGACCACCACTCAACATTACTTTCTAAACTCTGACCAAGATTTTTGCTAGTATTGTGCTAGGCCCTGAATTTTTCAGTCAGCAAATTTCTGTGTCCAGGTATTTTATTCGGTCTCTTTTCACATCCAACATCTCCTCACTTTTCAGTCTTAGCTTTGCATACAGCCATACAGAGCACCAGAATGCTACATGACCTAGCAAAACTAAGCAAGCAAGAGAAGACACAACCCTAGGTGACAGGCTTCCAAACATTTTTACACTTTGTTTCCACAATTGCAATTAAATATACTTGACAAAAAAGGTTATGAAATAATCGTAGACTTTGACTTTCAGACATCAATATGGTTTGTTGACAAAAAGAAATTTTTTTGAAGCACCACTTTGACAGGCAAAATTGTGATTTCCATTCAGGTAGTTAACTGTATTTTTGCCTTTTTTTTAAGACAGTATAAAGAGCTCATTTAAATTAAAATTCAGTGTTTCTACTTGCAAAGTTCAACATAAATGAAAGGTTTGACATAAGACTTTCTAATATCAGTTCATTATATCAAAGATAACTTGTATGGCAGGAAGCACGGCACATCAAAGAGGAATGAAAAGTTACGGTCTTCTTTTGTAATATTTATCAACATTTCAGTCTAATGTGCTTGATACACGTGTATCTCTTGCACTTCTTAGAAACCTTCATAATCCATCCATTGCTCAGTCAATATTCAGCAATGCAAAAATTAGAGTACATAGGATTCAGCATCCCAGTTGCACCGGTGCTAGGTAAGTTACCGTGCACTAGTCAGGCATTACCACAGACACATCACTCAAGGCTGCTGCACTTAATTCTCTTAGCAATAAAATAAAGGAAAAGAACAAACCAAAACAGCTCTGAGAGGTGCATTTTTGACCAATTACAAAATATCATAATCTAAACGTGTTCCTCAGATCTGCTACATAACAAACTTCCACCTCAGCCCTGGGAAAAATACATACATGACACACTGTGCTTTTCTCAGGCCTTTGTTGGGTTCAGTGGGACTTATTTGTGTGCTGTTTGTCAGGTGTGTGAATGTTTCTTTACAGGAAAGGGAAGCAAAAGTAAAGGTATGAAAGAAACGATAGAGCTGAGGGGAAAAAACCTGTAACACCAAACCAAGGCTTATTAGGCCAAGGCAGCTTTCTTCTGCATTCAAATATACCCAAAATTTTGTGATGAGCTGCTCATATTTTCCTTATTTTATTTGTATCATGAACTATGGCAGATCCTCTAGATGTTTTAGTTTGATATAAACTCACAATTCTTGGTTGCTTAGCCAATTTTTTTATTTTTTTTTTAACCAAAATTACAAGTAGCAAGCCTTCAAAGAGCACAAAATCTTCCTAGGACAACTGTTGAAAGAAACCTGTTGCAGAACTCTATATCCAACCCCTCTCCCCTGCCCACACGCAAGTCAAAGGCCATACTTGCCAGTGTTCCAACACTTGTATTTTCCAAGCTCATCCACTTTCCTACCAGGACTGCAAGGGTAAGACAAACCAGACCCTCTGGAAAACACAGAATTCTTGTATGTTGCTCAGAATATAGCATACGAAACAGCTCCAGTCTCATACTTTTTCCATCAATACACCATAAGCACATGCTTTACTAACACACATACAATCAACAACAAATACCTTAACCTTGGCAAGGTGAGGCAGTATCTGTCAGAGAGATGAAACACGTATGACAGTATGCATAAGGTGGCGTAGGTTCCAAATAATTTTTTCTTTACTTGTTTTTATGAATTAGAACAAGAGTGTTTGAGCTTTATGGTTTCATTTTTAACTTTGAGCACTCTTAACTGACACCCAGCTAAATTTTTGTTTGCTGTTATATGAATTCAAATGTTCTCTGCTGGTTTCTCATTAGTTTTTCTGAGTTTAGTCTCACTAAAAAAAATGCACTTTTATGTATTTCTAATTATAAATCAGAAAACAGATAAACAATTCAGAGTATGGAAGATTCTTACAGGGTCACTGTTCGACACAAATTACTTGCCAAACACTTTGAGAGAAACTTTTTTTAATTCTCAGTTTATTTATTGGTGATACTACTGTGAAAGAGTTGGACAGAAAAGCAGCATAAAGTCAGGCAAGAGGTGACTTCATAGTTGCCATGGCAATTTGTCTGTGAGTGTGCCTGTTTGTACTTGGGCATCAGGAAATTCTCTGTTGAGTACAGTGAGCAGATAAGAAGGTTTAGTTTATTTCAGGCTAAAGAAGCTTGGAGAAAAAGCCTGCACCCCACAGCCAAATTATGCAAGAAAGCTGGCACTGGCAATGTTTTGTAATTTCTGTAAGCATCTTACAGCTATGAATAATTGATGTATAAAACTAAAAGCACCATATCACCCTCATTCAACCAGACAACCCAACGAAGACTTCACCCTCTAGTTGGGCTGTGAACACCAAGTACCCATGGATGTGTTCAAAGTGATGTTATACAGGGATCAGATCAGTGACCAGTAACACAGCCATCAGTCTCTAGTGCTATTGTAAGACATTTAAAATGGAAAAATAATTTTAAATTGGTACTTTTCAAAGAGTTTACATGTAGAAAGTTTCTTTACTGAAGTACTTACTGCGGTTTTTGTTTCTGCCCTCTAACATGGTCCAGTTCTGTGTCATAGTTCTGATTAGAAATACACAATTAACTCCCTGTAAGTCTAGGTAAGTAGGCACTGCCTTGAACCTTACAAGTTGTTCCTATAACAAGTCTCTGCTTCTAAATAACTCAGAATATTTCTTTCAGAAGAATGTCTAAGTAGGAAATTTGCACAGAGGCATATTGAAAGAATAGCCTTTTGATAAGGACTGCAGCTTCCCTACCACCTTTCTGACAATCTGTTATTTCAAAGCAAGCCTTTAAAATTTCATTTTGTTTTCAAAGTTGTTTTCATTTGAAAAAAGGAGCCCTATTATGATGGGAACATTTTGCAATATTCACTTTGAATAACATTTCCTACAGGTGAATAGTTCAAATGAATTCTCACCTTACGATAACCTTAAAACTTCTGAACTTTATCAGTTTAGTTCATTTCATTTTAGTCCTGTTAAAAACTAAAGCATATTTCAGCTGAGTTACAGTCATACTTTGTATGAAAGATTAAATTCATCAGCAGGAGATATTTTCATACTAGTGAAATTATATTTTCATACCACATAAAATATATTTCCCTTATGATCCAAATACTGTATTTTCTTTACTCCAATTGAAAACAGCCTAAGTGTGTGCTGTGGAAATTTTGGATTCAGATTTTTCATTCTGATTTATTTCTAAATACTTTTCTTTTTTACTTCTTTTTTTTTAAGAAAGATAACTTTACATAGGACAATGTTGCTAATTCCTATCGAGATCTCCCCCTAAACTGTGTTAACAGTATGGTACACCGATTATCTTAGTCTAAAGATATTCCTTATTTTACAATTCTGCATATTACTTCTTAAATTATATGTAAGCAAGAAATGTCACTGAAGTCCTGCCTACTCTGAGCAGATATTACGAATTCTCTGAATACTAAGGGTATGTTCATTTGTATGTGTGCACACATGTATCTGCACACACCACTTCTCAAATAATGAATCATCTGAGATGATTTTTTCTTTTTTCTCTAGAATGTATTTAACAATTTGAAAAAACAGATCGAAGGACACGTTCAGAAATACTTTTCAAAGAAACCCACGTTAAAGTGAACATACCCCTATCAATGGCATTACTGAAAACCCTATCTTGTATACTACATAGCTGTGAAAAAAATCAGTAAAGCCAGGGAGAACAGAAGGTGCATCAAAAATGAAATTTCTGCAGATCTGCCAGAAGGAGGTAAAACATGCAATCACAACCAAGAAATTAGTACAGTTTCCTTTCATGTTTTTCATTCCTCCACGCATGTAGCAAAAGTTCCAGCTCCTTTCTTGGTGTTCCTGTTTGAGATAGCATTTTAACAAATGCCTTTCTGATCCCACTAAGTGGTGTAACATGTCCTTTTCAGGTCCATGCTTTCTGGAACATAATGTTTCCAGTCTAATTACAAAATTCATAGGAAATCCTGACACTACCTAGGGCTATAAAGTCCTGGCTAATAGAAATGGCTTCTCTATTTATTTTCAGAGAGTGAGAGTCAATAATTAAAGCCTGGAGCTTACCCACTTCTCTGAGCAGCTGTAATAACCCAAGGAAAGCTCATTTTGTTGGAAGTAGCCTGGTGAGATAGGCATTTTAACAACAGGTAGAAAAAAAAGAAGTGGGCATGGTAGTCCTATTTTCAGCTTTTATTTCATATTTCTCTTGTGAAAAGGTCAAGCATGGGCAGCAGCATGCAAGTCTTTAATGAACAAAGCTCTTAATGTTTTCTCAGGGTTTTTTTGCTTCAATATGTGAAACATCCTTACTTTTAATTACATCAAATACAAAACATATTGAATGCTGTATACCAAAAGACTCTCAACTTCTTCGTCAAATTTACAAATCCTATTATCTCAGAACCACTGATACAAATCATATCATGGTTAAAATTTTCATAATTACTTATGTTACATTAAAGTTGCTTTGAACATATAATTAAAGAAAAACTAAATTTTACCTTCAGAATAAACACAGATAAATGACTGTACACTATATTACATTCAGTCATGTACTTTGGGTTAATAATCTAAATAATTCACTTTGAAAAATACTACGAGATTTTCTTGTTAATGGATAGTGAACAGTTTTATGTTTTATCAAACACAAGATGTCACATCAAAAGCAAAATACATCTGATGATAACATTAGTAATAAACCGGCATAGAATATACATTTTCAGATGCTTTATTATCCATGGTTTGTCACACTCCAGCTTCTCAAATAAGCAGACTTTTGCAAGACATAGGTGGAAACATTAGCTTGTTGAAAACACATTGACTATTATCACAGAAGGACCTGTTGGGACACATATTGAATCACAGTTAAGTTCACAGGCCTATCTTTATATAAAAACAATTCTATTCCAGAAGTGCCAGAAAGTATCTTTTTGCTAGTAAAAATTAAGCAGTTACTACTGTAGATACCCTTATTGCAATTCCTTCTTTAAAATGTATTTTTAGGCCAATTAAGCCTTAATTCTTTAGAAAGCAAACCTCTTGCACTTTTATTTGCAAAAGCATCATCTAGATTTCTATTATATAAATAGTAGTCTAAAAGGAAAGGTTTGCATGGTAATGATTTCATTTAAATAACTTTTTTTTTAATGTAAGGAATGGTCAAATAAAGACATCGGGATTAGACTCATAAAAGACTACAGTGTCTAACGTTCTGTAGATTAAAAATGCATATAAGAGATTAGAAACCTTTCTTCCTGGGAAATACTAAGTTACATTTAGACTAGAAGGATTTTGAAAAGTTGCATGGCTCCAAAACTTACAAGTCTTTTCCAAACAAATAGTAAACAAAAAAACCAGCTCCTTAAGAGGTCACCCTCAGTGCCTTCTCATACACTATATAACACAATATTAATCAGTTCTCAAAAAACCTCCACTACCTACGTCCCTGTTTTACTCCCCTTCTCAAGTTACAGCAGTGACAGGAAGATCAGATTTCTCAAGTTTTGTATCCACAGGCATATTCCATTGCTGGTAGCCTGTCCAAATAAATTCTCAAAGTAATGAATCCCTTTTAAAATTTTACTTGTTTTCTCATGCTCTCCCTAAAACATATCAACTACTAAACAGTACTATACAGCAGAAAGCTCTAAAATGCTAGAGGTTTATGATACATTTTCATAAAAAAGAGATTAATGTTTTAATGAATAAATATCACGTACAGATGGAATCCCATATTTCAATGAGAAAAGGAAAGAGTAAAAAAGAAAGCTTAATTAGCAGGTTAAAAACTTTATAATTGTAATTTTCAGGTCTGCGCATGTTTTTATGTCCAGGTTATAAGCCTTCAAAAAAGGGAGTTTGTGACAAATGCTGACATAACACTATGACCATTCCAAATACAACACTAGAATTGTATTTTTTGACTGCCAACTGGTTGAAAGAATTGCCATTCAGAACTAAATTGTAATTTCTAGCAAGAAACAGTCAATCAGAATTCCATGATTATAGAAAACTCATACAAGACACTATTATCTATACAGCCACAGCCAGAAGATGTCACAGAAGCAATTCATATAACATGCCAGCTTAATAAAATCTGCATACAAAATTTATGAATACAGTAATATACCTTTATATTGCAAGTTATTAATGGTCAATTTAATGAACATCTACAGTTGAAGTGCTTTGGTTCTGTATGATATTTTAATCATCTTCAGCCATATATTTAAATAGATTTCATTTTATAGCCATCCGCTCTTTACAGATAAGACAGCCTTTACATTTGCTTAGAGATATTTGAGGTGGCTACTAATTCTGTCTGTATGTTGTTATTGATTTCCTTAAAATTTACGACATCGGGAACAGAACTACATGTGCCAGTACTTGTTTTAAAGCCTAAACTAGACTAAAAAGGTGTTTATGAGAACTACTACATCTGTAATCATTCTAATATTTCTTTAGGTTTACAATACACAGCCCTACATTGCTGGAAATTCAATATTCCCTTAAATGAAGAAAAAAGGTTGAATTCAAATGCTAGTATTTCTAAGATGAAGCAGGGTTCTTTCTTATTGCATATTTACATCAAAACAATAGACTTGTTAAAAGCTTATTTTTATTTTAATGAAGGTATTATTCAAAAGTTCATTTTGTTATTTCTGTATAGAAAAAAAAAGTCATGAATATAAATAGCCTTGTAATAAGTATCTGAATCTTCCACTCGGATACACGGTAGGGCAGGAAGACAAACTAAAGAAAGGAAGTCCTAGAAGGGTGGAGATTTTCTTTATTATACAGGAAAACAGCATCTTTTAGATCAAAGCTAATTATCATTCATTGGAATTCACTATGAAAGACATGAGAATCCCTACAGGACAGCAGAAAATACTGAGACTTCAAAATAGGACATAGGAGGTGTAGTTTTACAAAAGAATTCCACCTGCTGAAACCTAACAGCCTTAAGTACCTGGCTTTTATTCATGGTCATTGAATTCTCCATCTCAAAGTGGCAAGGAGACCTATTTGGTTACATCATTTCTTTTTTTAAACATATGCATCTGCGTTGTCTCTTTAGGACAAAAGCTCTTTTGAAACAGGGCATCAGTGTGAAACAAGAAAAAAAAATATTGTAATATATAGAGAAATGGCAACTGCCCTTCTAATCAAGCTGGTTTACTAACCTTAAAATCAATGTCAGAGACAGGTTTTTCTGAGAAAAACACTTTCCAGGGGGAAATTCATATCCTGCTCATAAGCATATGTAACCCTAACAATGCATTTGTTTCCATAGTTGTTAACAACTGAAATACAAAATACGTGCTGAACACATGGCCTGACTAATATTATCCACAAAAAATTAATGAGGTGAAATTTGATGAGGTGCAAAATTATTAGTCTTCTTTCAAGTAAAGTCTACAGCAAATGTATACTCCTACGGAAAACTCAAGCCACCTGCACTTGAAAGAATTAAGGATGAGATTTAAGTTTAGTCTTTTTTTTTTCCATATCATTACTCAGGGTTTTTTTTTTATCATTCAGTTTGAGCTAAATATAAATCTTTACACCCTTATAGAATTTAGATCTGCTTCTATAACTTGAATAGCTCACAAAGCTATTTCTACTGCAATATATGTTACAAATACAGGTAATTATAATTCATTAAAATTCATTTTAATTCATTTCAATCTTCCCCATCTCATCAAGCAAGGTAACATACGCACGAGCTATTGGACTAAAGCACCAAACTAATCTGAGAATGGAGTCAGCTAAATTAAATTATGCTGTACTAGTGTTGTGAATTCTCAAAAATACAACATATGCCTGATAAACAATACCAAGGATATCTGAATATATGAATTACATTCTCATATAGGTATATTTTAACCTACAGTGTGAATACAGTATTATATAAGTATTAAAATATCTCCAGGGCTTCAATAAAAATATTATTCTTAAATAGGAACACACTTTCTTCATTTCTATATCATTAATGATACTATAAACAAAGGGGTTTATGAGAAGTGGAAATTTAAAAAAATCCCTACCTAAACTCAGACTATTTTCCTATGGATTTATGCCTCAGTGAATTAATTTAGTGTGATTTCTCTACTGCCTAATAAAAGGTCCTGTAAAGTCTTCACTTTGGGACAGTATTAGTATCTCTCCTTCACTCTGCTGCATACTTAAATTTGACATACACTCTGCCCCTCTGCCTACTATTTTACTTGTAAATTTAGTCCAAACTGATAACCTCACTTAGGAAAGACAACTGAATGTCTGAAACAGTAATGCACTGAACCTGCATATAAATCATTCCTCTTATCTAGAATAAGTTATAAAAGTGTAACCAAAGACAGCAATATGTAATAAGGTATTTTACTTTTATTATGATTTCATAAACCCTTAAAAACGTTATTCTTGTTATATAAATACAGCATTCACTCCTACAAAGTCTTACTCAAAGCCAGCTCCATTAAGTGACCTCATCGGAATCAGCAGGA
>NW_008609053.1:123322-131748 GCF_000691845.1 Merops nubicus
AAGGACTATTCACAGCAGTATGTAAAGGTCAAATTAGCACCACCTCTAGTGGTCTTTTGTGTTTGTTTCATTCTGTTCTGTAACAGAAGTGCCATAAGATAACAGAACATGATTTTGAAAATCACATAAGAATTGTGGAGTCTAGGACTCTGACCTGAAGTTCGCTGGTGCAGGAATTTTTCTTCTGGAACTGCTTTGCAAGCCTGGGTTCTCTGTATTCAGAGGAGCAACACACTGTGTGCATGCACTATGTAACTTGTAAGCATCTGGTCAATAGTGTTACCCTTCAGCTCCAAAGCCCTACCACTGCTGTAGGGGCAGCTCCCTGGGTAAGGGAAGGATTATCCACCCAGCTGCTTTGGGGATGAAAACCTGGCAAACTCTGTCCAAGTTTTGGAACTGTATTCCAGTCTTCTGAAAATAAAAAATGATGGCAACACTAACATCTTTCCTCCCCACTGCCAGATTTTCATAATCAGTAAAGGGTTATGTCATCTTTCATAGTCAAGGATAGGCTGCTTTTCAGCTCCCTGGTAATAACATATATTTCAAATCACACACACACCACCCATGTTTAAGGTTTCCATTTACTGCTTGAGCAGTCATTTGACAACTTGTGAAGTGGGAGTTCTGGTGAGACTGAAAACCTGTTGACTGAGGTAGTCCAGAGCAGCAGGGAGCAAAAGAAGATTCAGAAGTTTTAACACCCTGAAAACAAGTAGCAGAAATCACCTGGCTGCCTGTTAGCCCATTCAAGCACGTATACATTGTACAGTGACTTAAGAGAAAAGACGCTTCCGCATAAATTCCCAAGCTGCCAACTTCAGCCTAGTTTTAGGACTTAAACATCATGATAGGAAAATTTGATCATTAGGATTGTGACTGAGTTTTAACATAAAAATCAAGAAACACTCCAAATTACTGTGAGTATATCTATAGGGAAGGGAAAAAAAAAAAAAAAGGGCACTTCAGCTGAGGCTGAATAAAGCTCAACACTGCAAAATTCAACAGAGAACTAAGACAAAAGCCAATCTTACTAAACTCCATGCTGTATGTGGATAAACTGTAAGAGTATTTCACCAAGGCAATAGTTTTTGTTATCTTCACATAGCATGTAGTTCCTTCAGTGTGGACAGGAATTAGGAGGGTTGTTAGTCCCAGCTACCTACTTTGGTCCATCCTGCCTTTTTAAAGCTTCAAAGCACAGAAGCAGTAATTGTGTTAGGAACTGAGTAGGGAAACCTATCACTGACTACAGCCATGAACACCCACCATATAACCCAAGGGCGATGCACAATCCTATCTCAACATAAAGATGACATATAGGTGTATGCTCCTGCTACTGCACAGCTTTCCTCTTCACTGTGTGCTTCAGCCTTGGCCGCACCATGCTGCCACCACCGTCCTATCTATATACCACTGCTTACGAACAAAAGCAAATTTGTATACCAAATACAAATTACAGACACACCCCACCCCCCAATCCTGTGGAAACTTCAGGAATCCTGAGAAAACTGGCTGTTCTGTATAGTTGGTGAAATCATTTGCAGCTTCCTCCTGCGTTCACTGTGCACACAGCAGCTGATCCTTCGGCCACGTCTTAAGCATGACACCTCCCACTGCTGGGAGCAACGCGGCTGGTACCTGCAGGTCAGGGCCTCAAAATTATCCTTGGGCATGACTCAGATCCAGCAGAAAGCATGTCATAAAACATTATCACAGTTTTTGTTCTGATAGGCAAAATTCATTTTCACAGTTCATTCATGTCTCAAGTGTAAGATCTTAATTATGCAAATCAACCCAGGTTACCCCTTTATTTCTATAGGCCATAATTGAGCAGGCTGCATCAGCGTGTGCTCAGCATTAGCCATCTGGATGGACTCTTCCAAAGTGCACAGTAGTTCCTGAGCCATACCGTCAACTTCCTGTGAATTTAAGGGAAGGAAAAATGCCCAGCTGTGCTTTCAGTTTAAAATCTAAATATTGAGCTCTTGGAGCAGAAGACTGGACTCTGCATTTAGGCTTCCAAGTATAAAGGGTGCAATTGCAGTTCTAAAGCAGACAGTCTGTATGGCAATTTTTCTTCCTACTCATCAAAAATGTCATCCAGAAAACTGTGATTATTGATGTATTCTCAAGCTGCAAAACCCTGTAATCTCAAGATCTTTTCAATATTTAGCAGAAGTAGGACAGAAGTTAAAACGTTATCACTAGTAGTTACTCTTAGACACTTAATACATGACCTGACCTACTGAAAATACTTTTCTGATATTATTGACATTTGTTTAACCTATAACATTAATTCTTTGTAGCTCAATAAATCTGAGTATCTTCCCCCTGTATCATCAAGAGACTGGCACTGACAAAGAAAGTCAATCTGCAGCCCACACACAAATAATAGCTTTCCATTACATTTGCCATTTCACCTGAATAATTCCTGATAATCATGAATAATGATGTTATTTGACATTCTAATGATATTATGCTGTGCAACTTCAATCCATCAGTCACTGTCAGGAAGGTCAAATATTTGTATTCCATTACATTATGCAGAGTTCATTAAACAGTTAAATGACATTATACACCTTAATTATACTTCCAAATGAAACTAGCACATATCATTTAAATTTTAGAGTCTGTGTGATGCATCTCCATTTAAAAGAAGGATCATGATTTTGAATATTCATTTGTGACAATGAAATATATTGAAACTTCAAATAATAGTTTCTCAGTTCTATCAAATCCTCATGTGAAGATGAGTTTACTTGATACACCTAAACATAGTATTCTTCACAGCTAAAGACAGTTTATCATATTTTCTACTGTGTCAGTATGGGTTACTTAGTGATGCTAACAAGCGGCCAAATACAGAGCCATAACTAGTATAGGAAATTGATTATTGGCTAGAGATATCTGTATACAAGATGAGAATATTTGTGTAAGAAAACAGGAAGGAAAAAAAAGAGAAATTTTGTTCCCAGCAATATCTTCTTCTTGAAAGCAATCTTTAAAGTACATCACAACAAAACTCAAAACATGCTGTAGTGGATTGAAATTATCAGAAGAAAATGGAAAAAAGCATATTCAACTTTGGCATTAAAAGAGTACTATTTTATAAATACCTAATATACAAAAACATTAAGCTCACCCCAGGTTACCAGTGTGAATATTTACTAACACACCACTATGGCAAGTAATCTAAAAGATTTGTTTTGCATGAATACAGCTTTTTTTTTTTCCTCCTACCAAAACCATTTTCATTGAGAAGAAAAAGAAAAGCAATGAGGGGTTCTAAGGCAGTTATTTAGTAGCCATCAGAAGCTATATACTGATTTAAGTAGACTTTTAAAGAAAATACATCCTTTGTGACTGTACCGAGCATCTCCACTCAAACACAATCTTCTAAATGAGACACACAATAGGCAGAGAAATGCAAAGATTAATACAAGGAAAAATCTGTTTAAAATCCACAAAAAATACAAGAAGGGAAAGACCTTTGTTAGATTAATATAGTTTACCAGCTGAAAAAAGGCTTATTAAAATGCTACAAATTGGTTGCTTCTTAAACGAATCTTTGAGTCTAATAGTAATGAGCTGAACCAACCTTTTTATCAGATTCTCTTTAAGTCATTGCAGTATTTTATGTATGGGAAAAGAAACAAATTCATTCGATTGCAGTAGACACTAGGTGTGTTCTTCAGTTCTTTATCTATCTTGAACCACTGGTGGGCAATGTGATTTTAAGCAATCAAAATCAAGTCAGTCATGTATGAAACTGGAGAATAAGCAACCAAAGACTACAGGGAAAACAAGTATACCTCATCCCCCCCTCAGAACTTGAAGTGCATTCACAAGCTAAGTTTGAGGACTTCACAGGTGGAAATCCGATTCAAAAGGTCAGTTCAAGAAAGCAATTAATGGCTTGCTTATTCTTAAAAATGATTTTTCAGTTTACCAACGTTTCAAGAATTCTGTTAAGCACAACTTGAATAAATAATAGGGTTTCCTTCTCCACATTAGGTTAGACTCACTTATACAGTTATATATGTATGTTGGCACACCTAATTTATTAGTTGAAACAACCAAACCAAGACAGTTTTTGAGAAAAAAAATACAGACGTGTTAATTGCATGTTAATTGAGTTAAGTGCCATCATATAGACCTAGATAATCTAAAGAGTTTTCATAAAATGAATTATCTTTCTTTCACTAAGCTATCTATCTTTGCTTTCTGAAGAACTGGGAAAAAAAAAAAAATATTGCTTTTTCTTCATATTACCTGTTCTTTCACTGTTCTAAATCTCTCACAGCTGCCAAAATGTATTGGAGGGAACTGAGAAATAATCAGTAACAGCCCTCCACTTTTGGACTTATTCCTTACTATTTCTACAGCTTCAGTAAAAGGCATTTTCGAGTTATTGGAAGCCACTTCCAAATGTCCATTCTTTGGGTTATTTTTGTAATCTGAAATGAGCTGAGCTACACTGTCATCTGCAGAGTCAAACCTAATTAATTGCTTTTCCATTTCCTTTCGTCAGTGCCAAATGCACCATCCCATCCTTACTGCCGAACACCGCCGTGGCCAAGGCCAGGCCTTGGGCATCCGTTTCTAACAGCAGATAAGAGGCACTACAAGAGAATGGCACACAATGTTACAGCCCCAGCACCCGTGTGCCTACCACAACTCTCTCCAAGGGTCATGACAGAAAGGTGATGACTGCCTTCTTCTCTACGGGATGGATATTCAAAAATTTTCAACTGAATCCACATAGAAAGTTTTAGAGTTAAATTAAGCCTCAACAATATAAAAAAGGAAAAACATTTTAAGGCTAACATTTTTACATCAAGAGGCACAAAACAAGTAATATCATAAGATGAAACGTGCCTCTGAAATCAATGTTAAACTTTGCTAATTGGGCAAATTGAACAGCTTTCAGTATATGCAGCACATTTACGCTTCCCTTTACTTAAATAAAATACAGACAATCCAGTAGTAACTAAAGGTAATGACATTTAATTACTCAGTATGAATGGCGGTTTTTCAAGGTTTAGCAGTGTGTTGCATATCTTATATATTTATATTAAAACTAATTTTGAAAGTTTTCCATTTCATTATTACACTGAACAAAGCAGGACTGACATGAAATATAATTAGGAAGTCACAAAGGACCTTCTTAAACAGATATTCAGAATTCTGTGGCTCTGATAGCAGATGCTTTATAGAGTGAAGCAGCTCAAGTGACAATGAACAAAAATTAGATTCAAGATCTGGAATAACATTAGGTTTATGTGAGCCTGCTAGCTTTCATTGCACTCCAATGCTATGGGAGAAGGAACCCACAGGGAACCTCCTCAGCCCTACAATATAGTAGGACAGTCAAACACACTCTCACGAGAAAGAACACATTATTATACCTCCATATTATTTCTCTTCCTTTTCTGTCCAGTATTTGTTCTGGCAATTTTAGTTTTGAAATTAAGTACTTTTAATTTAAATGCATTGTTTTAAAGGTCACATGTTGCCAAATATCTGGATTCTAACTGGAAAATATTCTCAGTTTAAGACTAAAATAATCTTAAACCTAAGGAATCTATGTTCTACCCTTCTTTGTAGGTAGACATGGACAATAATCTGTGACTACTGACCAACTGGTTCAGCATAAAGAATACACACCTTGCTTAAAGAAGGACTAATACTCATCTTTTTGAAGTTAATGAAACTGCTCTACCCTGCCTGCAAGTGGAATCAATTATCACAGGAGTCACCCATTATCATTTCAGCAATGCCTTTGAAAATCTAAGCCACCAAACATACATGGCTTAAAAATCTTTAACCACCATCTTAAACAACTACATGAATTGAAAACATAATTAGATTAGGTGATTATTTTTCTCCTCAAACCTGCAGGTATAAGGAACATACAAGGTCTCTATGATAACTGAAAACAGTATCATCTCATCACAAAATTTTTGAAGTATGTGTCCTTAAATTGTGTAGTAAATGGGCACAACAAACACTTGAGATCTAAAACAGTTGACAATTTTTCTTGTGAAGCTTAAAAAGTTTCAAAAGCAAAGGGGAAGTAATGAGATGGAAGATAGTTATTGCTGCTGAATCCTCTGACAGATCAGATGACACTCCTGATTCAACCTTCATTACTTAAAAAGACAAACCGAGCATCTCTCTGTGCCTTTTCAGTCGTGACAAAACACAATAATCAAATCATATTATCTTCTTTACTGTGATATCTTGTAGGCAATATAAAATGATCCCCTATGGATAGCATTTTAGCTGAGCTACAAAGTTAAATGCATTCAGGTACGATCAATGTGATGGATAAAGATCAAGGAGGATCTGAGAAAACACTCAAAGCTGGACTGCACGGCATTGCCTTCCCCTGACACCTCGTCCCACACCCAGGTTGGGAAAAATGAAGGAACACATCACAAGAAGTGGGGTTTTTTCATATATAGGCACAACAGCAATCCAACAGTTGCAAAGAAGGGGTCCTTGCATTTCTACTGGTTAGTTGACATATTAGGGGTTTTTTTGCTTTCATTTAGCAATACCAGACTCTTTGTATCCATCTTATACCAAAATACTCATTATCATGCATCCTGCTATTTAATTTAGGAAAATCAAACCCCATTACATTTCCAAATACATCTGATGTGTAATTCTCCCAATTCTGAACTAGGGCACCTACATAAATAACATCCACTTGATTTGCACACAATCCCCCCATAGTTTTAGCAGTCAGTTTTACTGCCTATCCTCTACTTTGCGAGCACTGTAACACATAGGAATGAGCAGATAAACCCACGTGCTTCTAAGAGCCCAGGAATGTTGGAAAAAATGTTGTCATCAACTAGAATAAAGAAGCCACACTAGAGATCAGGGTTAGACTAAAACAAACAATGCTGACTTGAAGGCGATGGAAATGGGTCAGATTTTTCTGGTTTCAGGATGAAGAAAGCCTGACTTGTGACTCTCAACAGGGGTTTGGATTAACTATATCATTCGCATATACAGAAAGAAGAATATCACCTTGACATCTTCTGTCCCCACAGTTGAAAAATGGGTCAAGCAAGTTTATGATCTGTATATAAAGACATAATAAATGTTATAAAAACAATCATCATAAGAGAGAACTTAACATGCAGGTGAAGGAGCACAGCACAGAAGTTCACAGCTGCACATAGGGCTACAGCCCCTTGCTCCCTACATAAAACTCATTATTTCCATTTGTAGCATCTTTAGAGGCTAGCACGAGCCTGATAAACTTTCTGACAAATACAGTCTAATTTGTTCTCTCTGTGGTGCTTCAGCTCAAATAAGAGCTGGATCGACTCCACTATTGTTAATGACTATAGCAGAAACTAAAATAACCACAGCAAAACATTATGCTAAGTCAGCAGTCATCCATTAATGTCACTGCTTTCAGATTAAGATAAAACAGAATTATACAACTCCACAATATTTTTGTGATATACTTTTTCCAAGTCAAATTTGGAATTTTTTTTTTTTTTAAAGACAACCAAGTATAACTTATTTTATTAATATTGATAAAGTCATGGGAGGAAAATATTAATTGAGCTGAGATGTCATTAGCATCCTTCCACACAACTGGATACTAATTAGGTGCCTTTTTAAAAAAAAAAAAAGTTTTACTACTACTTAAGAAGGGTGGTATTTCTATGTTTTACATTCACTTGAAATGACTGAAAAAAAAACAAACAAAAAACCTCACACAAACAAAAAAGCCTTCTTGCAATACTCTACCAGTTCTTGTGAAACTCCATGTGAGCAGCTATGTCTGAACACACTGATCCTGTTTGAAAGTGCTTACAAATTTTTCGCTCCCAACACAATTTCCTCCTACTACCACAGAGCTATGTAAAGTGCAGCATATTAAAAAGTTTGCTTTTATTTTGTCTTTCATTTGCACTACCTGGAGCTAAAGTAATTGGGGAGTAGGAGGAACATGTAATTTCATTTTGCAAATATAATAGGTGGACTTTCTGCCACAAATTTCAATAGACCACTGAGACATGATGCATTTGGCTCTAATAGGAAAATGTTTGACTGGTTTTGACATTGCTGGTGCAAATGCACCCAAACATTCAACAGTTAGGTAACACTTGCAGAGGTATCCTCCTATGTCCTCATGAATAAACAAAATTAAAACCCAAAAACATCAGTCTTTTTTCAGATGCAGTTCAAATTAACTGAATTTTGCTGCACATTGAATGCAATTCACAGAAGTTCATACTTAAAGAAATACAACTGATAATACATGAGCAGAATTTTAACAAATTCTAAATTATCTATTAATACACAGTTAGCAACAGAGTAACTTTATGTTCCCTTTCAAGCTCCTGTCAGGAATATCAAATTGCAGACCAGTCATAGAATCATAGAATCCT
>NW_008609054.1:0-331 GCF_000691845.1 Merops nubicus
CCAGGGGGGCTGCCAGCCCCGAGCGAGCCAGGCAGGGGCCAGGCAGCCAGGTAACCTGCTCGGGACCACCTCGCAGTGGGGCAGGGCAAGCCTCTCGTCTTCCTCCCTCTCTCCCTCTCCTCCTCCTCCTCCTCTTTTTCCTCTCCCCCACCATTGCCAGCAGTGGTTTTCACCGGTGGCACTGCCGGGTTTGGAAATGACCTGGCTCATCCAGAAATTCCCAGGAAACCCACCTTTTTTCTCCTGATCCCCCCCACCCTCCCAGCTGTGGCATGTTTCCTTTTTTTTCTGACAGTGCCACAGAAAAAAGGTGAAAAGGAGCGAAAAACCA
>NW_008609054.1:362-4845 GCF_000691845.1 Merops nubicus
GGCTTGGCTGTGGGTAGATGACCTTCCACCCAAGGTGCTACAAAGATTTGGGAGGGGGGCTTTAATGTTGCTTTTTCCTTCTCCCTGACCCAAGCAGCAACACAAGATGTGCTGGATGGAGAGTCCTGGCTCAGAGGTTCAGCCCTGGTGCTCAGAGCTTGGGGGTAGCAGTGGGAGGATGTTGGAAATGTGGGGGGCAGGCAGCTGGAGGGAGATGGTGAGGTGGAGGCAATGTCAGGAAATGCCCAAACTGCTGCCCTGGGCTGTCCCCATTGGGGTAGAGAGTTTGGGAAACATGTCTAGGAGGGGATGGAGTGTGAAAAACATAGAACAGCTTCTGTCCTGCACTGCAGGATCAGCAGGAGATGGTCCAAGTAGCTGTAATGTGAGCAATAACAAGGTTAAAGACCAAAAATACATCTAAAAATGCCTGTCACCTCGTGGTGACTTCTTAGCCCATACTGCCCTCAGCCAGCCTTGAGCTGATACTGCTGCCCAGCAGCCTCCCCAGGCCCTCCAGCCTGATCCCTGCACCCACGTCCCCAAGTGCCTGTGGGTCATCAGCACCTTTTGGAGGGAGATGGGGATGACTGCAAAGCTGTGAGTAGATTTTAGGGGCAGTTTCAAAGCAAGGAGAGAGGAAGATTCACCTGTGTCCTCTTTGTCACTTGAGAGGGCTGGAAGGGAGGTGATGTTACACCGTTAAAAAAAATTACTGTGCCAAGGACTAAAATGTTCACACAGCACTTTAGGGGCTTAGGGCTGCATGCAGCTTGCTTGATGTCCAGGCACAGGGTCTACCTGGAGGAGTTATGGTCCTGAAAACCTCCCCAGAATAGGGTCACGCAGCCTGCAGTGTCCCTGAGGGATGTCCCTGAGGGGGCTGCCATGGTTTTGATGCTTGGGGTGGTGGGCACAGTCCCAGCTGAGGGCATCCATCACCTCCAGGAGTGGTGGCAGGGCAAGATGGGCTTCTGTGGAGGCTGAGCACTGGCAGGGAGGAGGTTTCGGGGCCAGAGGAGTGGAGGACAAGGAAGGTAAGGCTTGGCTGATAGACCCGTTTGGCATTGCAAAGCAGGATCTCTTGGGAGCGCGTGCACCGTGTGGGTGCATCTGCTGGATTCCAAACTCTGGCCATCTGATGAGCAGGATAGGACATCTCTAGGGACAGCATTTGATAAGCTCCTCAGGTATCTGGGGATTTCTGGTGAGATGACTCGGGGTGCTCAGCATGTACTGGGAGGCTGCGGGTTTTTGGGCACGCTTGGTGCTTTCAGGGCTGTTGGTGCTGGGGCAGAGCATTGCACTGGTGTGACTGCAAGAAACTTGAGGTCAGGGCATCTTGGAGGAGTTCACTTCAGTGTGCAAGGTTCCCTCAGCTTTTGCTGGTCTGGTGTGGATTGCAGCAGGGGAGAGGATGAGGCACACGCATTGATTGAAATGAGGGGAGTCTCCTGCTCTGCAGAGATTCCAAACCCACCTGGACACGATCCTGGGCACCCTGCTCTGGGTGAACCTGCTGGACCATGCTGGGATTCTGTGAGTGGACAGATAGAGGGATGCCTGGGAAGAGCTGCAGTAGGGTGTCCCAGTCTGAGGCGTGCAGGTCCTTGGGATCACTGGGGTGCTGTGGGTGTGATACAGGATGGGATTCACCCCTCTGACTTCCAACACCAGCATCGTGCCCCTGGCCAGCCAAGCCACCAGCACTGCCCTCCACCAGAGTGCCAGCATTTGGTTTTTTTTTTTGAGCATTCAGCCCCTTGCCCCATAACCTTGGAAGCAGTGAGTGAACACAGAACCTTCCCCCCCTTCAAAAATGAGCTGCAGCATCTCCGGGGCTTGGTATAAGTGCGTGCTCACTTCTTCCTCCCAAATTCTCTGCTGCACCCTTCCCTTCGGTGCTGTCCTGGCCATTAGTGCTTCATTGCAGTAAGAATATTTGCAGTGGTTCCTTGCTGTACCTCCTTGGAGAGCTGTGGCTCAGGACTGGCCCAGCCCCATTGCACCCCCAGACAGAGTTCCCAAAGGGGAGAGGGGGAGCTTTGGGGCAAGGGGCCCACATTGCAGGTGCTAACCCCCACCTCTAGCCTAAAGAGGCGGGTGAGATTTAAAGCAGGGGGAGATCACCCCCCCCCAGCTCTGCCACAGGTGGATGATGCTGCAGGGCTGGGACCTGGTGCTGGGGATGTATTCCAGGAGAGCTCAAGAGGGACCTTGGGCGGGCTGAGGTTGGGTCGTTTCTTGCCATAGAGGGAAAGCTGTGGCATGGGGACGTAGCAATGTGATGGCCCAGCTGCCAGCAGGGGCTTGGTCCCTGTCCCCAGGAGGAGAGGGTGCGTCTGGTCCCCCGTGTCCTCTTCTTGTGATGTAACCTTGTCCAGTGTTACCATGTTGTATAAAGTTGTACATATGAGATTCAGAGCTTTTTAACTTTTAATATTTATTAATTTTGTTGGGTTCTTTTTTTTCTTTTTTTTTTTTTGAACTCTAACATAATGTAAAAAAAAAAAAAATTAAATACACACCAAAATCTCTTTCTGTTGATTTCTTTTGGTGATGTGTGTGTGAGGGGGGGAAACATGAATGTGACCTCTGTGTGTGTGGTTGTTGAAGTGGTTTTCGCATAGCAAGCCACCACCTCTGTATCTCATTTCAACCCAGCCAGTTTCACTTACTTGTTTTGAGATGTGGTGTTTATTTTTTTCCACCTTAAATATGCAAAAGTCTCATTAAATCTCTGGATGTATAAATTACAAGCACCCTGCAATCCCTGGAAATGTTCCAGGTGAGGTTGGACTGGGCTCTGAGCAACCTGCTGTAGTTGAAGGTGTCCCTGCTCACTGCAGGGGGGGTTAGACTAGAAGACCTTTCAAGTTCCCTTCCAACCCAGGGCGGTCTGTGATTCTATGCAATGGCTGGAATAACATCTCCTGAAACCCAGCTCCTCAACTTCACTCTTGCAAGGCTTGTTTCTGCTTGTGGTTGGCAGCAGCTCTATGGCACAAGGTGCTTGTTCCCAGGGTGCAGGATAATGTTGGAATCACTGAACCAGCTATTGCTGGGATGACTGGTGAGCTCCTGGGGATCCTCCAAAGACAAAACCCCCTGGGGGTTTTATCAGCTCTGCAGTGACAAGCTCCCATAGATGCATGGTCCTAAGGGGCACGATGCTGCATTATGGGGCCATGGGTCTGAGTCTGCTGCTGCCTGTCTCCATTAGCTGCTTTCTCACCTTGCCACCCCATCTCATGTTGCAGTACCCAAAGTGAATTGGAACTGATGGAGAAAAGCACATTTCTGACCTGAGACATGGCACAGACCTGCTCTGGCTGTGGCTGCTGCTGTTGGCAGAGGAGAAAAACCTCTGTGCATATAGAATCGTAGAAGTGTTTGGGTTAGAAGAGACCTTTAAGATCATTGAGTCTGACCATTAACCTACCTCCACCAAGTCCACCACTAAACCATGTCCCTTAGCACCACATCTACATGACTTTCAAACATATCCAGGTATGATGACTCAACCACTGCCCTGGGCAGCCTGTTCCAGGGCTTGACAACCCTTTTGGAGAAGAAATTTCTTCTGATAATCCAACCTAAACCTCTTCTGGTGCAACTTGAGGCTGTCCTCTTGTCCTATCTTGTAAATATGTACACATAAATACAGGTTAGCAAAAATAAATAGAGATGTATTACTTGTTCAGGCCAAAAGAGCCCCTGAGCTTGTGCACTGACAATTCATACCATGGTCAGGTAATAAACAATGAAACCAGGGCAGGGCTGAAGCTGCAGAACAACCCACACTGTGGGCAGTGCTGCCCAACGCTGGGATGTGTTTTGGCACCTTTCCCCATACCCTGATGGGGAGGACTGATGCCAAACACCAGCTATTGTTGCTGCTCACAGGTGAGGTTTAGGCAAGGGCTTCTAAGCAACCTCCTAATCCGAGGTGTGGTGCTACCTCAGTCACCCTGGCTTGTGGATGCTCAGCTCCACCCCTGAAGTGGAAGGGTGGTGCTTGGTGAAGGGCCTCTTCCACAGCTGAGCTTGCTTGGTGGTTGCACCATCTCGCCCCATCGTTGGTGGCTGTGGCTGCTCAGCCACAGTGGCCACGAGCAGAGGCAGGAGCAGGTCTCCAGCTCAGGCTGTGTCCCTCGTGCTCGAGCAGAGCCCGTCCTCCTACAGCTCAGGGGTGCGTGGTGGCAGAGAGGTGCTGGCAGAGGTGCTTGATGAAGTCTGCTTGGCACTGCGGCAGGATGCGGTTAATGACAGACGTGGGGATCCAGCCCTGGGGGAGAGAAAACACCCCGAATTTGGTCCCACTGAGGCACCCATCCCGGGGAGGAGGGTGCATTTGCACCCCGGGAGGCAGCCCTTTGTTGCCCCACCCCACATAACACGGTGGTGGCACTTGCCTTCAGGTCCATGCTGAGGAGCCAGGTGAAGCGGGTACGGCCGGGGGCCCCCGCCAGCGGCTGGAGGG
>NW_008609054.1:4876-8846 GCF_000691845.1 Merops nubicus
GCCGCAGGACGATGCATCTCAGCCGGGACTCCGCCCTGTGGTGGGCAAGGGATCGGGCAGTTAGGGTCCACCCCAAGGAGGGGGGGGAAAAAGAGGAGTGAGGAGATGCCAGAGCAAGCACAGCAGGGAGGTACCTCTCAGCGTGTCCCCCTTACCGCGTGACCAGTGCAGAACCGAGGCTCTCAGCGATCTCCCCTCGGCAGGGACACCATACCCTGTGATGGTCACTTTGGGGAAGCTTTACCTGACGCACCCTTCCTGCAGGGGCAGCGGCTCCACGTGGGTGGTGGTGCCCACCAGGTAGACGGCTGTGTCCTTCCTCCCGCGGTGCCGCACGCTGACAAAGTCCCTCTGACCCACCAGATTGCCCGGGCTGGGAGTGGTGACCTCGTGTGTCACCAACGTGTCCATCCCGACGTGCCGCAGCACCTACCAGAGCAAGGGGAGCCCTGGCGATTAGGCTCCCTGGGGTTGCCATGCTGGAGACACCCTGAAACCCCTTTACTCTTGCCCAGCAGCACGAGCAGAAACAGCAGCGAGGTGGGAGTTTGGGGCTGGCACCTGGGGATAATGAAATCCCAATCCCCTGCAGGCTGGTAAGGGGTGCAGAGGGTGATTTTTGCAGCCTTTTTTTTTTCTTTTTTTATCAGGGATGAGACTCTCCCTGTGCTATTTCTTTTTCTGATGGGACAGGGAAGCGGTAGCAATAAATAAGCAGTGGCTGGGGAGCATCTGAGCCAGCCCAGATGAGCCAAGGGAGGTTTTCTGAAGCTGGCAGCTTGCTTAGGGATCTGCTGTGATTTGGGAGCTAAGAAATAAGGCAAATACTCAAAAGAAGCCCAAGACGACACACAAGCTTCCTGGGGGTGACTCCACAGCATGATAGAGAATCACAGAATAGTTTAGGTTTGAAGAGACCTTTAAGATGATCGAGCCCAGCTGTTAACCCAGCACTGCCAGCTCCACCACTATATATTTGGTTTTGCCTTTTTTTTTTTCTCCCTCTTTTTTGAGCTGTCTGACCAGCTTCTTCCCTGATATGAAAGTCTGAGCAATGTCTGAGTCCCCCAGGGTGACAAAAACCTCTGTGAACGGGCACTGTGAGGAGAAGAGTGCTTGGAAACAGCACGTTTCTCACTGCCACATGGGTAAAGCACATCTCTCCCTGGGGTGCTATCCTGCTCTTGCAGGAGCACAGAAACAGCTTTAATCCTTCAGCGATCTTAAGAACCTCAATAAAGATGATTTTTTTTGGATGCTAGCAATCTCAGTGATGCCAAGCCTGGGACCTGGCATCCCTCCCTGCCTTACCTTCACCTGGCTGAGGGTCGGGTTCCACTGGGGCATCTGCTCGATCTTCTCAAAGAGCTCCTGGTGCAGCCGTGCCACTGGTACAGCCAGCACCACCTCTGCCCGAAACACCTTGCCCAGCCCGGGGAGGGCAGCACTGGACACGGTGGCCCCACTGTCCTGGGAGGGCAGAGAATCAGAGAAACACAGACTAGTTTGTATTGGAAGGGTCCTTTCAAGGCCCTCTAGTCCAACTCCCCCTGCAGGGAGCAGGGACAGCTTCAACTAGAGCAGGTTGCTCAGAGCCCAGTCCAACCTCACCTGGAATGGTTCCAGGGATGGGGCTTCTACCACCTCCCTGGGCAACCTGAGATCTACAGGGAGCTTCTGTCAACCCCAAACACCCTGAGGGGCATCAGATACATGCTGAAATGCCTTGCTAATAAACCCAGTCCTCATTTTTTATCACTGCTTGGTTGACAGGCGAAATTTATTGTATCTATATCAAGTCATGGTGATTGTTGGGTTTTTTGAAGCTCCTTTCTAGCCAAATTAAACTACTCAGCAAACAGCTTAATGAACCAACAATGTAAATAACAACAAAGTTCTTTTTTTTTTTTTTTTCTCAGAAATCCCCTGTTTTTCCCCAGGAACACGATTATCTGAGTTTTCCTCTCCAAGCTTTTTCCTGCTATTTGCTTTGCAGATTTGCTTGTGACCATGCTTCACGAAGGCTCGCTTGGAAACCCTTCTTGTTGCTCATGCTTTTGCACGGCACGTCCCCTGTGCCTGCAGCTTCTCTTCAAGCAGGAGGAATAAGAGAAGCAAATCCTCCCCCTCCCCAGACTCGTTTTCTCCTCCTGAAAGCTTTTCTGGCAGCTGGGCATTACCAGCATGGTTTCTGTCTGCCAGCTGGTGTGGTGCTGCAGGATGCTCAGCGCCCGCTGCAGGGCCCTTTCGCCCTGGGTGATGTAGGAGAGGTCCACGCTGGAGAACTGGCTGGGGCTGATGTCTCTGGCAGGCTCGGGGCACGTGGCTGTGGGAGCAAGGCAGAGCAATGTGAAAAGCCCCCAGCCTGGCTTTGCCAGCACACGTGGCTGTGGGTACAGGAGTGCAAAGGGAGCTGGGGCAGAAGGTTTTGCTGACCCGAAGCCTTGGCTGTTAGCACACAACTCATCCCCTCTTGGGCTGGGGGATGGGTGTAAGAGAACGACTCTGATCCCCCAAATATAGCTCAAGTCATATGGAGAGGGGTGCATTTTAATATGCATCTCTCCATTGCGTGTTGCAAGGGCGTGGTGAGCAACGTGGTACCCAAATGCCCGGGCTGAGCTTACCTGTCTCCTTCCCCATCAGCCTCTGAATATAAAGAGGAATTCTGGAAGGCAGGTGGTGGGATCTTCTCACCACCAGCCCTCTCACGTCCTTCTGTACTGCTGCAACAGCTGTTCTCTTTAAGCCTAGGGGAGAGATGCGTGGGCTTTGGTGAGCATGGAGTGTGCAAAGGAGATCACAGAATAGAATCACAGACTGGTTTGGGTTGGAAGGAACCCAAGGTCATCCAGTCCATCCCCTCTGCAGCGAGCAGGGACATCTGCAACCGGAGCAGGTTGCTCAGAGCCCTGTCCAGCCTCACCTGGATGAGGTGTTTGATGTTCCAGGGATGTGGCTTCTACCACTTCTCTGGGCAACCCATTCCTGTCCAGCCTCACCTGGATGAGGTGTTTGACGTTCCAGGGATGTGGCTTCTACCACTTCTCTGGGCAACCCATTCCAGTGTTGTCACCACCCTCAATGTAAAAAATTTTCTTCTACCTAGCCTGAATCTCCCCTCCTTTAGTTTAAAACCAACACCCTTTGTCCTGCTGCAACAAACCCTGATAAAAATATTGTCTCCATCTTTCTTATAGGTCCCCTTAAGTACTGGAAAGCCACCAGAAGGCTTCCCTGGAGCCTCCTCTTCTCCAGGCTGAACAACCCCAACTCTCTCAGCCTGTCCTCCTAGCAGCAGCGCTCCAGCCCTCAAGGTGTGGCGGTCCACATCTCTGCTGGACCTTCCTTTGCAGCTAAGACCAGGAGCATCTCTGGCTGTTCTCCCCGAGGTGGGAGAGGGTCCGAGGGGTGCTTACCGGGCAGGTGGTCGTGGGCGATGGCGCAGCAGAGCTTGAGGGTGGCCTGCAGCATGGCGTGGGAGCGGGGCTGTCTCGGGGGCACGCCGGGCCCCGTGCCCCTTTATCGCCCGCCCGAAGGACGGCACCTGGTGATAGGGCCGCTGCCAGATAGCAGCTGGGAATAGGGAGTACTCAAGGCCACGGCAGGAGGAGGGGCCGGAGGGAAAGGCCACGCTTCCCTCTGAATGAACAGCCCCTGCCTTGCCTCCTGCCCCGGGCAGGCAGCTGTGGGTGAGGTGGGACCATCGGTCACCCCCAGCGCCACTTGGTTTGGTAAACGCAAGCCGGCAAAGGCAACCGGGGACTTGCACGGAGGGAAGGGTGGGTGGGAGGTGAGCCCACACCTTGAAGCCTGGGGTCAGTTTTGGGCCCTTCACTCCAAGAAGGACATTGAAGGGCTGGAGTGGGTCTAAAGAAGGGCAACGAAGCTGGAAGAGGGTCTAGAGCCCAAGTCTGGTGAGGAGTGGCTGAGGGATCTGGGGGTGTTGAGCCTGGAGAGGAGGAGAGTC
>NW_008609054.1:8865-12000 GCF_000691845.1 Merops nubicus
GCTCAGGGGAGACCTTCTGGCTCTCCACAACTCCCTGACAGGAGGTTGGAACCAGGTGGAGGTCAGTCTCTTCTCCCAGGGAAGAAGCAATAGAAGAAGAGGAAACAGCCTCCATTTGTGCCAGGGGAGGTTTAGGTTGGACATGAGGAAAAACATCTTCCCCAACAGGGTTGTGCTTTCAAGGGCTTTGAAACCCCTGCTTGATTTTTACCACAGAAAGGCTCTTCCACCTCTATGTACCTAACAGATCTGATGCTTTTGTTTCATTTAACAGCACTATGGTTCACTTCACCTTCACTCTCTGAGGCTGCAACAGCCGAAACATTTGGGTAAGGAGGCCAGGAGAGATTTTTGGTTTAAATGGAACAGGAGAGACTTCAAGACACTGTGTTTGAGGACACTGGGTATGGAGGAAACTGGGTATGGCGGGACACTGGGTATGGGAACACGGATTATGGGGTACACAGGGAACACTAGACATAGGGGACACAGGGTATGAGGGACACCTGGCATGGGGGACATGGGGCATATTGGATTAAGGAGACACTGGGTATGGGGGCCACTAGGCACAGAGGGCACAGATATGGGGAACACTTGTAAACTGGGGTGGTTGTGGCCAGCAGGTTTCTCTCTGGGACAGGAAGAGCCTTTCTGTGGCTGCTGTGCAGAGCAGTGCTCCCTGGCAGCTGGGGCTGTCACAGCAGTGACAGGGACAGTCTGGTGAGTCCATACAGCATTGCACCTTGCTTCAGCAAGTGTGTTATTAGGAATGGAGTAGCAAGAGGGATGCCTGTAGCCCACAAGCCACCTTTGGGCACGGCAGAGTCACTGCAGTGGAGGGTAATGGAGTAAGTAGGAAAAGCAGTGGTGGGAAACAGCTTTTTTCACCCAAAGCTGATGGAGTTAAACACAGTCATTTGCTGTATGGTATGAGCTGGGGGCTCTGGCTGTGTCTCCAAACATCTTCTGCACTGGTAGTATTTTTTTTTTCCTATAGCAAGCATCACACCCCTTCAATACTCCCACTATTGGCAGGGATAGAGTGGGGGGAACAGTTTCCTAGGAAAACTTCAGCTTTTTTCCCCACAGGTTTTGGCCCTGCTGTGCCAGAGGGTGTTATTGCAGCCCTGGGGACTGACTGGCTCAAGCTCAGGCAGTTCCCAGGCTCCCTGCCTGACCCACCAGTCCTGGCCCTGAGCTTTTGCCCCTGGGATAACCTCATGGCCCAGTCACTGTGGCTTGCCCAGCTGTGTCCCATTGGAGCTTCATGGTTTCCACTCTCCTCTCCTGATTGCTGGGCAGGTTATAACAGCAACCCCTACCAGCTGCTGCTCTTGCTTGTATGCTCCACTTCGCAGTCTGTTTGGGAGATGCCCAGCTCCACCTCTATGGGAGATTTAATATTGCTAGAGCTCTCTGTTCTGTGCCCCTTTAGTGAGCCACAAGCCACTTCTGGATTTTTCATGGGGTCTGGGGAGTCACTGAGGATGCTGAGGGGACTGGAGTATCTCTGTGATGAGTAAAGGCTGAGAGCCCTGGGGCTGCTGAGCCTGAAGAAGAGAAGACTGAGAGGGGATGTGATCCTTGCTGATCAATAGCTAAAGGACAGGAGGTCAGAGGGATGTGGCCAGACTCTTCAGTGGTGCCCAGCAGCAGGACAAGAGGCAACAAGCACCAACTGGAACCTAGGAGGTTCCACCTGAACAGGAGGAAAAATTCTTTCTGGTGGGGGTGCTTGAGCCTGGAGCAGGCTGCCCAGAGAGGCTGAGGAGTCTCCTTCTCTGGAGAGATTCAAATCTGACTGGACATGATCCTGGGCACCCTGCTCTGGGTGACCCTGCTGGAGCAGGGGGGTTGGATGAGATGATCTTCAGAGGTCCAACCTCTGTGGGATTAGAATGGGGATTCTGTGGGCCTCAGCAGTTAGAAAACACAATGCTTTCTTTGCAAGCTGCCTAGGAAGGAGAGAGCAGTAGTTGATGAGATCTGCCTCAGAGCTTTAGACCTACCCCTCTGCCAGCTCCCAGGGAGAGCTGTTCCCTACCCACAGTCTATCCTCTCACACACATTCCCTTCCCTCTTGGGCACGCTTTCTCCTGTTAGTTTTGTCTCTGCAGAAAGCTGTAATGGACAGGCAGATAATGTTTTATCAACTGGTTTGGTGAGTGGTGTCCATATGCTCTCCTGAGGGCTGTACAACATGTCCTGGAATAGACAGGGGAAAAGAAAATAGCAAAAATTGCCTGTGATGGCAAGCCTGCCTGGAGGCCAGGAGAGGAGATACCCCAGAGCAGAGAGGTGAGGGGCTGCCATGGTCCAGCCTTGGTCCATCACCTGCTGACACGAAGGTCCAACGACCTGGGGTGCAGGGTGCTGCTGCAGAGTGGTTTTGGTCTGACATCTCCACCGGGTTTGGCTGCAGCCACTGGAGGTCACTGCTGATCTGCAGCTCCGCAGACAAAGTCACCTTTGAAGAGGTGGGTAGGAGCCCTGCTCCCAGATGTTGGCTCTGGGCTGCTCTGCCTCTAACCCTCAGCAAAATCACTGGGAGCTGAGTGGATGCTGTCATGTGGGACCTCTGCTAGGAATAAGGTCTGGCACCACAACCCTCCCTGATTAAACCTGTCCCCTGCTTCTGGATGGAATGCCCCTTTGGGGACCCATCACTTCCAGTTGCAGAGCTCAGTGTAGGACCTTCTGGGAGGGATCCTTGGGGAACATCCTACAGCTCCTGAGCAGAGAGTACTGCCAAATGTGAAGTGCAAAGCATTTACTTCAGCAGCTAATTCTTCCATTGTTCTTGTCAAACAGTCTGTAATGAAGTTAGCTAGTAGGAATAATGTACCTTTGAAGGAGGAGGCTCTTATTTGTTTCTCCTTTTTGTGGCCAAGACCCTTTCTGTCCCCTCTGACTGAGGTGGCTCGATGTCCCACGTGGTGCTGCGGTCCAGATCTGTGGGTGCAATATAGTCAGCACTGAGGATTTGGGGCTGAAAGATCCTTTCGAGGAGTATTTGAAACCATGGCCAAAGAAACGGGTAATTTCACAGGAAGGCCCATGTCCTTGCATTGTCTTTCACTGGTTTTTCACTGGAAAAAGAAGAATCTCCAGAAGGGACTTTAGGGTTTGCTGGCT
>NW_008609054.1:12031-20646 GCF_000691845.1 Merops nubicus
TCAACAGGAAAGCAAGACTTCCAGCACCAGTGCAAACTGGTAAAATCCCCATTGAAATGGCCTCACCATTTCCAAGGGGGCTGGAAACACATTTCCATATAGCACCTGGCCCCTCTGGCAGGACAGATATCGTCCTTCAGGACCAGAAGTTCAACCTGTGTAGGGTAATGCTGTTGCTCAGCACTAGAAGTAAAACCCAAACTAAAATATTTTGGTGTTTCCACACCCCTTGAACACGGACTAAAATCTTTTGGTGTTTCCACACCCCTTGAACACTGATATCTCCTTATCTGCAGGGAGTGAGCAAACCTCACTTATTTTTTTTTTAGAGCAAGCCTGATCTGCTATCTGCTCTAAGAGCTCTCCCATCAGCAATGTTATCCTCTCCCTTAGGGTGGCATTTTCTGGTTTAGACTGTGCAGTGCAAACCTCAGCTGAGTGACAAATCTGCCTCTCTAAATCTCTTTGGAGAAGGGGAAAAAGAGTGATGGAAAAGGTCCTAAATGACAGGTGGGTGCTTCCTGGCTTGGGCTGAGGAGCAAATGCTGAGAAGTTTTGTGTCCAAATAGTCCTCCCCAAACACCTGGTAGAGCAGTGTGGTTTTGGATGGGGATTAGGGTTTGTGTGGGTCCCTAGGTGGTCACAGGGGTGGTGCATGCCAGCAGAAGTCATAGCAACTCATCATGGTGCAAAGCATAGTCTGAGTCAGACCAGATCCTGATTGGGAAGCATGAGGAGTGGGGAATTCTGGGATGCTCCTGGTGAAAGGGTGAAGATGTGGAGCAAGTGGGATGCAGAGCTGCTATCAGCAGCTGGGCAGAAAGCTGAGCAGTGCAGCAAGGGTGACATGGGCTCCCTCCTTCTGCGGTCATGCAGGGATCCTCCTGTTCAGACCCGAGGGCAAGTCCCAGGGCAATCATTCTGTATGTCCTTGAGGCCTGCTCCAAGTGGGACCGCTCTGTAATCAGCAGAGCCTTGATGCAAGAGAAGCCCTGATTTTAAGCAGAGTCTTGGATGGCCTCCAACACCTTTTGCAGAAGTTGGCAGGAGAGGGTAGGGTCTTTGTCCCCATGGGAACCTCTTGCAGGGCTGCTGTCATCCCTAACGATGCTCTGGGGGTTCCTGGGAGCAGAGGTAGTCCTCATGTCCCCATCTTGCAGCTATTATGGGGCTTTTAGCTATGTGTCTGTGGGGCACCTTAAATACAGACCTAGAAAGCAGGTCCCTGGGAGCTTTGACTAAGCTGTTCTTGCTAGAAGTGCCTGTGCTATGGCAGCTGCTCTCAACCTTTCTCTTTTTCCCAAATGTGTGTCCAGAAAAGTTAAGAGCCAAACAGAGAAAATACAAAAATGTGGCATTTATTTCTGTACATAACCAAAGCACTCGTAATTAGCATCTCCACATGGAAAACCAGACAAGTTTCCTCCCCCCAAAACAGAAGATTCAGTGCTACATTGTCAGGCTCACAATTAAACTCCCTCTTTGATGCTCAGTGTCCCTCTTTCTTTTTCTGAAAAGCACACTTTATGATAATAAAAAAAAAAGGCTAAAATATTTCAAAGGCACATTCCTATTAGGAAGGACTGAAAAAATACTGCTTATTCCTTGCAAGCCTGCCTCTAGTGCTGGAGAGGTGGTTGTGGCTGATAACAATCCAGCAAATGCATGAGAATGCAAAACAGAAGGAAAATATTTACTGGAAGCTAATAGTAATTTTCACAAATGGTCACCAAAAGAGACCAAATATTAGCAGAAAAGGGAAGCTGCTGTAACTCTTTGTTGCTGGAACGCAGCCTTCCTGGGTGTAGGGCTGAGGCAATCTTATCTTATCTGCTGCCTTGGTTAGAAGAGAAGGGGAACTGCTGTTCAGGTGATAAGAGAGGCCAGAGGCTTCTCCATTAATATGTAAACTTTGGATTGAAAAGGAAGACTGAGACCTCTAGGCAGAAGTCACCTCTCAATAGAAGAGTTTCAAATCTGCATGCACCAGCAAAAGGCACATCTAATATGCACTGGCTTCTATAAAAAGGAGGAAGGGGATAGAGGGGTGATCTCACTACTTAACTTTCCAGTTTGGGTTGAATAACGTCCACACTGAAGGACCTTCACCTGAAGTAACAGCTTTGTACTTCTTGTCCAAGCTCTCTGTGATACATTCTCAAATCCAGAAAGGACCATGCCAGGCACATATGATCTCTGGCCCTCCATGGCAAGTGACATCTGTATTTGCCCTCTAGGATGGACTGAACTAGCAACAAAGCATTAAAAAACAATACCCAAGTGAAGGAGGACTTTCCAAACACCTTGGCAACTTGTGCCTGTGGTTTGAAATCACCTGGCTCCCCAGCTGAGCATAGCTGGCTTCAGATCCAGCTCTGTGTGCCACCCTTGTCAGAGTAGTCATTTCCCTATTTCCACTGTCTTCACCCCATGCTGGGAGCACTGGCAATCCTAAACCACCTTTTTAATCCTCTCTTTCCCAACACTAAAACGCTTGTGCTCTTGTGGTTTTTAATGACCAGGTGGTTTTTATGACCTCAGATGAGTCTTGCAGCCCTGCCTGTCTCAGAAGGAAAAATGTGGAAACATTCAGATGTAGTCACTAGGGCAAGAAACACCAGGAGGGGATATGCAGAGCTGTGGTGAGAGGCTTTAATGTCTCAGACACCAATGTCTCCTCCCTTTTTCCTTTGGCCAGTCTGTGCTCGAGTCCCCCCCATCTCCTGCCAGTCACTCCCAGCAGCTGGTGGGTCTCCAGCATTTTTTCTGCATTTTTAAGCTCCTTCTTCATCTCCCTGTTTCAAGATGGGGGTTGAGACTGCTGGTCCATACTCTTTAGAAGGGACTCTTGCAATTTGCTCCACTCTCCCCTGCTCAGTTTTAGCTTTGCCTTCATTTCCCTGATTTTTGGGAAAGCTCTGTGGGGCATATTCCTCTGCCTGACTCTCTCTCTTTTTTTTTTTTTCCTTTTCTTTTCCATCCTTCTTGTTTTTTTGTTTTTTTTTTTTTAATATAAATATGACCCCTACTGAAACACAAACTGTTCTTCCCTCGCCTCACCCTTGCTGCCTGTTGTGGCACCAACCACATCCCTGGCAAGAGAATGCAAGTTCTCCCCAAGAGTATGAGGATGGCACGGAGCTGAGTTGCCTTCATATGCAAATAAATGCAAACAGCTTCAATTAATCTGGAAAGAACACACAATAATTTGCAACAGGTTATGAAGTATTTTGTCTTGCTTCTCTGCCTCTCTCCCTAAGGATTATTCTGGGATGAATGTCTCTGTGGTTGCATTGAAAAAAAATTTCAAAAACCAAACCAACCAGCAAAAAGCCCACACCTTCTCCAGAAATATTTTTTTTTCTGTGTTCCTGGACAATTTGGCAGCTGCAAACCCGTGCATTGAAGGAGGGTCATTCACTCCCTCCATGGAGAACCTCCTCTGTGCTGGCTGTGGATGTGCTCCCTCCTGACTGCCTGGAGAAATGAGGAGAAAACATGGCATTTTGGGGTACAGGGTTTCTTAGGCTCTGAGGAACTCATTTGTTTTCAGAAGAGGGCTATGTTTCACAAGGACCAGTCTGGCTTCCAGCAAGGCCTTCAGGTGGGCTACATCTCAGCCTTTGGGGTGGGAAGGGTAAGTTTGGTGCCTCCAGCCCCAAGTAAGGGGTGCTTCTGGCTTTCCTGCAGCAGTTCCTCTTGTGATGTCTTCTGACGCCCTTATTGCACCATTCTTCTTATGACAGATGGTTGTGGAGGAGATGGGCAGAGCCCTGGAGAGCTCACACTGGGTTCACAGAGAACTGGGGCGCGTGGCAGGCGAGGGGGCAGTTATCCAGTCCCAAAGTGCTCCAGCTCTGTTATTCTTCTGCTGTCAGCAGGTGGTTGCAGACCTTGGAGTTGGCCTGGTGCAAGGCAAACTCCCTCCCGGGCACGGTGCCCTGCCTGCCTTTTCGAGCTGTGCTGCTCTGGCTCCCAGCAGACTTGGAAACTGTGAAGATTTCTCTGTGAGATAAAGTGACAGCAAGACCATCAGGAGGCTGTGGTGGTGGTAGACCTCATCCTCCACCCAGACCAGCATATTCTTCAGCTCCTAATGGTCTAGTGGTGCTCCCACCCATGTCATCATGAACTTGTGGTGTCCTACCACTGGTTTTTGACCTCCCCCTGCTCAGTAAGTGTGCAACCATTAATTCCCTCCTCTCACCAAGAAGTCCTTTATCTCAAGCATATCATGAAGTTTTTACAGTGTCTGGCCATATCCAGAGCCTACCTGTATGGGACTTGCTCCTCTCTCAGCTGCAGGCACATGAGCACCGGGCTGCCAGAAAACCTCAGCATGGTGTCAAAGTGGATTGAGGTCTCTGCCTCTGTCTGGCTTCTCAGGGTGGCTTGGAGGAAAGGGGCATCTAATTCTGCCTGGAAATCGATGGTGAGGCTTCCCCTGCAAAATAGAAGCACGTAGGTCTGGTCACCAAGCACTGGTCCTGTGCTGGGCACTGTGGACTGGCACCAAACACCACCATAAGCATATGAATTTTAGGTCTGGCCATGGAAAAGGAGTGTGTAACCAGTGCCCACTAGACCCCTACCACCAGGACACCCCTGTGTCCACCAGGAGGGGCTGGACCAAGCAGGAGAAGAGCTGAGGGGCTGTGGAAAGCCAGTCTAAGGTGAAGCATCCTTTGTACTGTGGTGCTGAGCCACACAAGTGCCCCACAACCCCAGAGCCAAGCAATCTCCCACCCACTGACCTCGTGTTGATGTTGGTTTTCAGTTCCTGCTCCCAAATGCTCACATCCATGTCAGCTGAAATGTCAAGCCCTAGCCCACCCTGGAGTTTGATGGCCACTTGGAGACCAGACTGCAGAGGAATGACCTGGAAGAAGGAGAAGACAGACTTTGCTGTGACTGGGCACTGCTCTCGGCTGAGTGGCTGATACCAACACCAACTTGGGGCTGCTGGGACTGCCTATCCCAACCCTGCAGCTGGGTTTGCATGGGAGGAACTTGAGCTACGTAAGCCCCACAGCAGAGTCAGCCATCCTGCTGTTTGACCAACCCCAGGAGACATCCAGCAGTGCCACCTTGCTCTTAGACCTGTATCTTCAGTGACTAACACCTAAAATCCACCTGCTCGTGCCACAGGATTCGCTAGGCTTTGGCATAGAGCGGTTTGGCAGGGAGCTGTTCACCTCTCCCACACCATCCAGTACCTGGTGATGGTCCATCAGCAGGAGGTTCCCTTTAACCACACTGGTAGGTTCTCCACTGCTTAGCAGGACCTTGGCCATTAAGTCTGTGTACCCCTGGAAGAAGACGACCGGCCGCAGCTGCACGTCGAAGAAGACGGCCGACATCCCGGCCGTGAGCTCCGGCTCCTCTTCCCCTTCCAAGACGTCTTCTCCCAGCATCGACTCCATCCCTTGTGCTTCAATAGTCACCTGAACCACAGAGGGGGAGACAGCAAAGCTGCAGAGCGTGTTTTGTGCCCTGCAATGCTATTTCAGTCCTTAGACTTGTCCAGCCCTTGGGTAGCTGGCACTCTTTGAAGCAGAAGGACAGTGATGGGGTGGCCTGGATGGGGTCCAAGCTATCCCTGAGCACCGTGCTGCAGTGGTGTCACATCTCCTGCTTTTGGGGGAGCAGAGGGTTCCCTTACCCAGAGCAGAGCTTTACATTGGTGCTGGGGGTGTGTGCATTTATGTATTTCTGATACAGGGCACACCGAGTGCAGCGGTGAGGTCAAGCACCATAAGGAGGACCCAGATGGGACAGTGGCACCACTATCACCCTCCTCCAGCTGCTCTCCTGGCAGCACACCTGAGCTGCATGAAGCCACTGGCCACGGCTGAGCAGTGAGAAGTCAGAGACACTCTTCCTCAGGAATCCACCTTCCAAAAAGAGCAGGTCCAGCCTGAAGGTGGAAAGCAGGTCCTGGGTGACTGAAAGGCAGAGAGACACCCATAAGCATCCCCAGGCACATCTCCTTTTGCAAATGAGTCCCTGAGCAGCAGGGGATGAAGGCTAACAAGGAAATACAAAACCTGTAGGAGGGATGTGCAAGGCTGGAGTCCTGGCAAGTTTGTCCCTGCTGCCACCAAGTCACTGCTCAGTAGGACAAGGTGGTGTCTTAAAAGAGCTTCTCCAGATTGATTGTGGGAATGGGGAGGTCACGGGGTACATCTAAGAGCAGGGGGATCTTGAGATCTCCTTGGTAATTTGGGAGCCTCCTCAAGAGATTGTACAGCTAGTCCTGTAGAGCTGTCCCATCTATGGTCAGGGGGATAGACACATTAGCCATTAAATATCTGATAAAGCTAATTTATCCAGAAGGGAAAGCTTCTCTGCACCATCCCCTTCCCTTCTAGCAATAATCAAAGGATTTAACATTGCAGTGTTTTTCTATCAGGTGTTGGCTCTTTTGCCTTTACCTACCCTCTACGAGGCCAGGCTGAGCTAATTTGAAGAGGGACAGTAATGAGAGCTGAGGGATGAAGATTTAAGCAGATATTTAGCAAGCATCAATTGTTCAGTGTCTCTGAAGTTTGCTATTTTTTATCTTGGCACAAGCATTCTCCTCATGGAAGAGCTTACTAAAAATACCTAAGGAACTGAGGAATGGAGCTAAATATCTTGACTTATCAGGAAAAGCACAGAAACTCCCACCTACAATTTACCATTGGTTTCCCCTCCAGCTGAAGTTCCTCTTTAAAATTAGCAGTACTTGGGAAAAATATGTGGCCCAGCCCTCCTGCTGTAGGGGTCTCAGAGAAAAGTGTGTAGATATATCTCAGGTGATGACAACCAGACAGGCTCAGCTGGTGCACATGCTCAGAAACCTCACACTGAGATTTTGGAGCATTTCTGTGAAGCCAAGGCCTTTCCTTGTGAAAGCTGCCTTTCCCCACCAACCCCTCCTTTAAGCCATTTGAAGGGGACCATGGGATGAGTGCCCTTCGTGGTTTCACCTGCCAGAGGTCCTGAGAAAGAAGAGGAGATGCCAGCTTTCGAGAAGAAGTAGTAATTATTTATCCGTGGGTCTCTCATGATGCCTTTCATTATCTTCCTGGAGGCAAGAAGGAAAGGGTATGTCAGCATGGGGAAGGAAGGAGGGGAAAAAGAGTCAGTGGTCATTACAGGAGGCTGTACAAAGAAAGAAATAAAAATTGCCAAACTATTTATCTCAGTTGCCCAGAGAAGCATGAGCAAAAAAGGAAATGAGCAAATGTGGGCTACCCTGGAGTTTCCCTCTCCTCTAGTTTATTAGGATATTTTTGTGCAGCTTTTGCTTAGCTCTGAACAATGTTAGTGCTTGGTTTGTTTTGTGCAGATAGGAAGATTAATGCAGTTACAAATTGTGCACTACTCTGTGAGCCAGAGCGTTGGCCTCCAAGGACTCTGCTGAAGCCATGAGCCTGGGTCTTGCTGCCACAGGGCAGGGTGAGGAGGAACACCAGGTTTTAGCTGGCTGGATGTCATCTGTGTTAGCAACTCTGCACTCTTCTTCCTCCTGCAGCTGGGAATTTCCAGGCAGCCCCAGTGCCAGATCCAAGAAGTGATGGTAGCAGGCTTTAAAAGCATGCTGGGTCAAAAGCCACAGCTGGAATGTGGAGAAAAGAGACAAAAAAAGGGGGAGAAAAATGTAACCTTCCCTTGCAGACTCACCTTGCTGGGTGGTGGTCGGCACGCAGGCTGCTTTGGACCTTCAGCAGCAGAAATGTTGCTGTTTCTGTCTCCATCTCATTGGCAGCCAGCAAGATGTTGATGACATCCATGGGTGAGGGCTCGTTATCTAGGAGGATTTCTGCAGCAGCGAGGCGACAGGTTTTGTCATAGCTCTTCCTCTTCTCATGGAGAATCCTCCTCATGGCTTGTTTCACCTGATGCGAGAGGGCAACAGAAATGGTGCAGTTAGGCTGGTGATGTGCAAATGGTGGCTCCGTTTGCAGCCTGATGGCTTGGCTTTGAATGTGGGGACCGAGCCCTGGCAGCTTCATTTCCTACCTTGCTGGAGATGTGCTGAGTAGGGATCCGCTGCAGGGCAGAGATGGCTGCGGTGGTGACAGCAGCAGGACCCTCCTCGGCGTGGTCCAGGAGGGTGGGGATGGTTTCAGGAAGTGCCGTGTTCCCCAGGGCCAGCAGGTAAATGGCCACCTTGGACTCCTCCTTGGCATCTCTTAACCCCCTGAGGATGGTTTCCACCCCACGCTTCACTTCCTACTCAGGGTTGGCAGGAGAGCAGAAGAGAAGGAGAGTGAGGGGAGGGACAGGAGACATGTTGGATGCTCCTGGAGGAGGGAGGGGGTGTGGAAAAGCCAAGCATGGAGGTTTGCAGAGGACCCACCTGCAGCCCACACAGGTTCTGCTGGCACAGCTTGCTGACCAGAGAGCCCATGGCAACTATCCCCGTCTCCTGGACCTCGGGGGCCAAATGCTTCCCATCCAGCTTGTCCTGGGCACCGGGAAAGGGGTATCAGGAAACAGGAGAGAAAAAAAAATGGAAGGAACAGACAGAGGAGTGTGTTTTACTAATTAACAATGATCTGGATGAGGGGACTGAGGTTTCCAGATGACACCAAGCTGATGTGTTGATCTGCTGGAGGGTCAGAAGG
>NW_008609055.1:0-592 GCF_000691845.1 Merops nubicus
GGCCCTGCTCTCAGAGGAAAGGGTCTAACCCTGAATGCAGTTCCTGGTTGTGACAGTGCACATACCTTCTCTTACCTTGGGACTTCCTGCCTTAACTGAGGCGGGGCTTGAGGGCGAGCCAGGCCTGCCTTAATTAATGCCGGGCTTTAGGGCGGGCAAGGCTTGCCTTAATTAAGTCCGGGCTTGAGGGCGGGCCAGGCTTGCCTTAATTAAGGCCTGGCTTGAGGGCGGGGCGTGCCAAGCAGGGCTTCAGGGCGGGCCCGGCTTGCCTTAATTAAGGCTGGGGTTAGAGGGCAAGTCAGGCTTGCCTTATTTTGGGCCGTCCTTGACGGTGGGCCCGGATTGCCTTAATTAAGGCCTGGCCTGAGGGCAGTTCAGGGTTGCCCTAATTAAGGCCGATTAGAGAGCGGGCCAGGATTGCTTTAATTCAGGCTGGCCATGAGGGCGGGCCCGGATTGCATTAAAACAGGCCAGGCTTGTTGGCGGTCCATGCTTGCCTTAATTAAGGCCAGGCTTGAGGGTGGTCCCAGCTTGCCTTAACTAAGGCCGGGCTTGATGGTGGTGCAGGGTTGCCTTCATTAAAGCCGGGGTT
>NW_008609055.1:764-1355 GCF_000691845.1 Merops nubicus
AAGGCAAGGCTTCAGTGCAGGCCCAGCTTGCCTTAATTAAGGCCGGGCTTGAGGGTGGGCCAGGCTTGCCTTAATTAAGGCTAGTCTTGAGGGCAGGCCTTGCTTACCTTAATTAAGGCTGGACTTGAGGGCATGCACCGATTGAATTAATTGAGGCCTGGCTTGAGGGCGGACCAGGCTTGCCTTAGTTTGGGCTGTCCTTGACTGCGGGCCCGGATTGCCTTAATTAAGGCCGCCCTAGATGGGCGGTTCAGGGTTGCCTTAATTAAGGCTGGATTTGAGGGCAGGCCTGGTTTGCCTTAATTAAGGCTGGGCTTGAGGGTGGGCCCCGCTTGCATTAATTGAGGCCAGGCTTGAGGGGGTTCCAGGCTTGTCTTAATTAAGGCCGGACTTGAGGGCGTGCTCGGATTGTCTTAATTAAGGCGGGATTGACAGCACGACAAGCTTGTTTTAATTAAGACCGGACTGGAGGGAGGTCCCGGCTTGCCTTAATTAAGGCCGAGCTTGAGGGTGGGCCAGGCTTGCCTTAGTTAAGGCAGGGCTTCAGGGAAGACCCGGTTTGCCTTAATTAAGGCCGGGCTTGAGGGCCGG
>NW_008609055.1:1529-1731 GCF_000691845.1 Merops nubicus
CCAGGCTTGCCTTAATTAATGCTGACCTTGAGGGTGGGCCAGGCTTGCCTTAATTAAGGCCAGGCTTGAGGGTGGGCCCCACTTGCGTTAACTGAGGCCGTGCTTAAGGGCATTCCAGGATTGCATTAATTAAGGCCGATCTTGAGGGCAGGCCTGGCTTACCTTGATTAAAGCAGGGCTTCAGGGCGGGCCCGGCTTGCCT
>NW_008609055.1:1753-3765 GCF_000691845.1 Merops nubicus
GCCCAGCTTACCTTGCTTAAGACTGGGCTTGAGGGCGGGCCAGGCTTGCCTTAATTACAGCTGGGCTTGAGGCAGTACCAGGCCTGCCTTAATTAAGACTGGGCTTGAGGGAGGGCCTGGCTTTCCTTAGTTAAGGCTGGGCTTGAGGGTGGACCAGGGTTGCGTTCATTAAGGCCGGCTTTGAGGGCAGGCGCGGCTTGCCTTGATTAAAGCAGGGCTTGAGGGTGGGCCTGGCTTGCCTTAATTAAAGCAGGGCTTGAGGGGGGGCCAGGCTTGCGTTCAATAAGGACGGGCTTCAGGGCAGGCCCAGCTTGACTTAATTATGGCCGGGCTTCAGAGCGGGTGTGAAGGACCAAGCCATGAATGTTTGTCTCAAAGATAGCCTTGGATGGAGGACTGCACATGTGGAAGAGCTGTGTGAGCTGGGCAGAACACTGACGTCAATTCCCAGCTCAGACCCTGTAAAAACTGGCATGGACACTGCTCTTCGTCTCTTTTTCTTCACCTGCCCAACGGAGCTTTTTCCTTCTCCTGCGCCTGCTCACGGATCTCCGGCCTGCTCGCCACCTTCCTGCTGCTCTACTGCCCACCCCCGAAGCTGAGGCGGCTCCAGCCCGATGGCACGCTGCATGGCCATGGTGGTAACTGCTCTGGCGAATCTCTACTGACCTCTTGCTTCATTTCTGCCTTTTATTTTCACTCTGTCCTATCTCTACTCCTTTCTATCATTTTTCTCGTTTTGTAATAAAAACTGTATTGGGTATACGGCATTTGACCTCGCTTGTGTCTTAATCTCGCCTCTTGGGATCATACTGAAACCTCCTCTGACATCGGATCGGGACATTAATTGGCATCACGGACAGGATCCCTTTTTGGCGAGAGTGCCGTGTTTCCTTTCATGTTCTAAGCGAAACCTCTTGGGGACGCTGTAGGGATACGGGCTTGCTTAAACTTACGTGATTCCTCTCCGAGATGACCATACCCCTGCTGTTGTTAAAATGCTAAGTGAGATCTTTTGAAATTTTACGTGCGGCCACTTTACTATCTCTGTGCGTTCAGTGTTACCTCTCAGGGAAGTTGTGGGGGTGGCGGGTGTCACGAACCGAAGACAGGAAATCCCCGATTTGCAACGTTGCAATAATCTTCCCCTCCAATAGGGGGGGCTTCAGATGAGACATAGTGTCCGTCTCCCAAGAGTAGGTCGAAAACACCCTTTCCCACACTCCCAAGATTCCACCGAGATCAAAGATCACTAAATAAATTGCTTAATTTATTAAGAAACAACACCAATCACAACCTAAAGTTCAAGAAAGTAAATATATATACATATATTACAACAGGAGAGCCTGGGGTGGGGGAGGATTAGTGAAAGGAAAGGAGGAGACTCAGACCAAAAAGAATAAAGGTCCAGGGAGGAAAGGGTTGCTGTCTCAGGGGAGAGAGTGTAGGTGTTTACCCACACTCGGGTTACCAGTTTGGCGTCCAATCAGCAAGGGGAGGAAGTCACAGGGGGCGGTGGGACTTGTAGTCCTTGGTGGCAGCCGGGAGTCCCAAGGTGCTTCTGGGATGTGCAGTCTCCGGCAGCACAGCTATGACGTGGTTGGCGGCGACACCAGCAATGGCGGCAGTCTGTGTCGCGGTGGACAGTTCCGCACCGAGAGCAACGGCGTGCACCAGACCCCTCAGCCCGGGATGCAGGCAGCAGCCGCAGGCAGCCCCCGCACGCCGGGCACTGCAACCCGCCCGGCGCTGGGGTGCGGCCCCCGCCCGCAGGCAGCCCCAGCAGGCAGGCAGCAGCAAAACCCGGTTCTGTGCCGTGTCAGGGGGGCTGTCTGTCTGTGTTGCAAGTGGCTTGCGCTCGGTCGGGCAGGAACTGTGCGCGCGGGGCTCCACAACGGCGGGCACCCGGCAAGAGGGAGACGCGGCTCCGCGAGGTGGAGGGGGCGCACAGCACCTCGCCCTTTGCAGCGGCGGCGTGTAGCTGCGGCAGAGAGACAGAATGGCTCCCCCAC
>NW_008609056.1:0-1606 GCF_000691845.1 Merops nubicus
TGTTAATATAAGGAGTAATAAAAAAAAAGATTACTGAACATTCCCCATGCTTTTAAACTGTATGATTGTACAGTCTTCTTCATTAGATTCTACATTTCTCCAAGTCAAACCTATAATTTCATCATTTCCACAAGCAACACTTAAGATAGGGTCCTGGATTACAGAAATTAATGCAAATGACATAATAAAGCACTCAGCTGCATTCAGCCTCTGAGCCTGCTTGTGTGGGTGAATTTAAAACCCTCTGCAGTTTTGTCTTACAGGGTTTTGCTTCGTGAGGATGTGCAGCCAGCATGTGCTACCATTCAACTGTGGGAAAACAGATGTTCTCTATTAATTCCAAACTCAGCCAAACTGTTTGGTTTTATGCTTTAGAATGAATTTATATGCTGCCTTGGGGGCAGCCTTTAGGGAATAGAGGGCATCTTGTTCACAGTTTGGGCACAAGAGAGTAAGCTTGCTTTGTTTTATAAATTTATCCTGAAGCTAGCACAAAACCCCCCAGAAGATAAAAGGTTTTCCTTATCAGCATGATATTGCTGCTATAATTCTCTGTAAGCAGATAAGGTCGCTGCCACAAAGTACATTAAAAACTTCTCATCTTAAGCAATCCCTAAAATCTCCCCAAAATTTTGCCCTCAGTTTTTTGGCATAAGCCAAAACCTCAATTATCACAGTAAACTCCAAAATTTTAGTTTTCCAGTGCAGACATCTGGTTTAGGATCCTCTTGGGGTTAGCAGAGCCAGGTACACTGCTCAGAAGCACAGTTAAGATACTTCCTAGGCTAAAATCCCTGCTAGAAATAGTTTTAGCACTTTGGTTTGGCAGAACAAATTTTGAAATTACAATCCTTAATAAGATTCCCTTCCATAAGCCCAAATTTAAGTAAATATTTGGGACATGAGATGACTTAATAAAGAAAACAAACATAAAATGAAACCTTCCAACTCTGAAAACAAAATATGTTGTCAAATAGATATTTTTTAATAGGAAAAAATAGATTTTTTTTGAAATTCTTATCTGTAGGAATTCATTTCTGGTTTAGAATTCTTCAGTCTGGGTCTAGAATTGGAATTTTTACTCTCACTTATGAAAATCTGGGAGCTAAATAAAATAATCCCATTGATTAATAATCCCACCTGCAGGGAGAAGTTGTTTTTAAAGTCCCATCTGCCAACAGAGTGCAGTGTGTTCTCACACATGTGGTCTCTCATATTTCAAGTAGTTTTTGCTCTCAGCAAAAGTTCTGTGGAAACATAAATACAACAGACTCCCACAAATAAAAAATGTTACCAGCATCACTTATTATTATCCTTAAATACAGTGGAAATTACTTTTTTTTAAGTAGATTTAACTATATGGACATTTTGAAGGGCTACTAATGAACTATCTCTGTGTTCTAGAGGGATCCAAAGAAGGTTTAACAAAAGCCAATATTTCAAGAGGGTGCTTTAAATATACAATCAGAAAAGGAGAAAAGAAAAATAAATATCTGTATTCTTCAAGGTCTGGAAGAAAACTCACCATAGTGTTAACTTTTACAAAAGATAAAACTATTTTAAGGTTAAATATTTTTAATTTTTTTAATATCTCTCCCAAATGCTT
>NW_008609057.1:0-3989 GCF_000691845.1 Merops nubicus
CCCCCATGCCCGGTCCCGCCCGAAACGCGCCCTCGGGCACCTACAAACTTTTCTTGCCGACAGCACAGGGCGAGCGGGAGAGCCCGCTCAGCACCCCCCTGAGAGGAGACCACCAAAGCAGCCCTGCAGCCTGCCTCTCCGAAGGGGAAGCAACAGGAAGATGCCCCAAATCCCGCGAAGCGGGTTCCTGCTGGCACCTCGTGGCCTCCAAGGGAGAGCAGAGACCGCCCGTGGGCTTAGTCCTGCACCCCTGGCACTGCCATCAGAACTGCGAGGGGATGTTCCTGGGGTTGCAGTGTTTGATCTCTCTAGGCCACAGACATCCAGGAGGAACTCTAATTGCACTTCTGGATGCCAAAACCAAACCCACGCTTCTAGGTAAGCTTCGAGTCCTCTATGAGGCAAGTCCTGTCAAACCAGTGCAGGTTACAAAGCAGCCCAAAGGCCAGTGCTTCCGTCACTACTCCTTAATATCAGTAAATACCAACCTCAAAATCGGTGCTTTCTAATCCTAACAATCTCTGGCTCACCAGGAACACCAGCGCAATTTTACAGAGATGTTGTGTTTGCCCTCACACACACACCCACACACACCTACACACCCCCCTCTTGGGTCAGCACTCAAGGCAAGAAACGTCAGATGCTGCTGCTCCTCACAGCCAGTGTGCTTCCCACCCCAAAATTAGATTAAACTCTCTCAGAGACTTTAGAGCAGTCTGTAAAGGTGACATAAAGTAGCTGTCTTTTGCTGGACAAGACAATAAAACCTTACAAAGGTGAAGAACTTACATTAGTAACTATTCTTCAAATTCTGCTGTTCTATATGTGTTTTATACTTGTGAGGATGGAAAGAGCAAGATTTACACACACACACACACACACTCTTCCAGGAAAAAATTTATTTCTATGTTATTTTTGCTTCTTTTACTAAAGTCTTCAGACACACTTTTAGCAAAGAACGGAGCCAGACAAGAGAAATACCCACACTTAGACAAAAAAAAAAGAAAAAAAAAGGCAAGAGGAAATTCTGCAAATTCTTTTTCAGTCAAGAAATCCTCAGTACAAGTTGCACTAAAACTGGCTGCATGTTCCATGCCATGTGGGAAAAAAAAAAGGGTCAGGAGGTAACGGCAGCACCGGGAAGTTCCCCTCCAGGCCCTGCACCCGTGTCTGTCCCCCCAGCCTTTGGGGTAACTGGGACAAGTACAGTAAATAGAAAACAAAGGCTGGAGTTTTCTGTACGCTCCCCAGTTCTTTAGGCCTAGAAAAGGCTTTTCTACTGCTTGCCATTCCCTCCTGCGGTCTTTGTCTGCTTTATATACACACACGTGGAAGTCTTGACGTGAGTAGTTTTTCTGTGCTCGTTACTAGCAGGCAAGTTACTGAATTTAAATCCTCCTCCTGGATGTGAGGAGTGGCTAATACCCGTTCCACAGCACTCATCTGGGAGAGGAGCCCTGAACAGAGTAAATTGGGCAATCCTGTGCCTCAGAGGAGGTTTTCCTTTCTTTTCCTTAGTTTTTAACAGGCTCGTTTCTCTTACAAGCTTCCCCCAGGCAACAGTGTCTCCTATCACTTTTTTTGGCAGTATGTGGTGTGCTTTCCAGTGTAAGGTGGGATGTGGTCCTCTGAGCCTGTGCCAGGACTGATGCAAAACACAAACTCAGAAAGACTTCTCCGTGGTTTGTAATACTAGTTCTACAAAAGGAGATGAAAGAAATCACATTAGAAGTCAACTTTTGTATCTTTTCAGCCAGCTTTAGATACCTAGGTCTGAAAATTGAACAATGTAGAGATCAGGCAGGCAGGCCAGAGTTTTGGGAGCACACTTCATGTGCAAATGTGGAAACACTTGAGGGTATAGAAAGTGTCATTTTGATTAATGAAGGCTAGAACTTAGTACGTGTATATAGATGAGAGCAGATACACCTCTCCACAGGGCTCATTAAAATAATAGGAAATTATCATTTTTCAAAATATTAACAAGATCTTAAAACGGACTTCAAACACGGTATAGGTACCGGTGTTTATTTCAAGCTGACCTCATACAACACCTGGGGGGGTGAAAAAGGGGTGCATGTTTGGATAACAACATACACACCTCTTGAGATAAACTCAGAGACACGTACAATCAGCAAAGTCAGTCATTTGGTACAGCTCCTGGAGCTGCACACCACAAAGGGCAGACCCCAGACTGTGTCACAAGCATTGTGCGTCACTCAGATTCCTCAAGTCTTCCACTGGCTTGATTTACCTCATGAAACAAAAATCAGTCGGAAAGCTTGAAAATAATAATATACTTTTCTCCATGGGACTGAGAAACACCTGTCAGGTGGTGAGGGGCAGGTGAGAAACGTTCTGCCTCTTCTATCTGCTGGGAATTGCTGAGTGGACAGTTGAGAGTACAAGCTGCCCATGAAAGAGAAAGGGCAGTAAAGAAAAAAAGAGATGAGGAGAAAGAAAATTGATTCAGATGAGAGAAGGCAGTAATTTGCTTTTTACTTGTCTCATTCCTGAGTATCCTGGCATCTGAGCTGGGCAAACAGACTGAAAAGAGCAGTGCCCAACTGGGTTCTTCCTGTACAGACTCATGTCAAGGGAGGTTCCATGCTTACCACATGGTGAACCCTCATTTGCTGTCAACTCCACTCAAAAGTAATGAGGAAACATTTCCTACGCACAGTAGGCGCTGCTTCCATCTCCTGTGTATCCACAGCCCTGGAATCCTTCCTGTTGGGACGCAGGCCAGAATGCAGGGCTGAGTTTAGGGCAAGCTCCACGTAAAGGCAGAGGGGAGAGCTGAGCAAGGCCAGATAGAAAAGGTTATCAGCAGGTTGGAGAGAGCCCTGAAGTCCACAAAACAACACCACACACGATTGAGATTTGTGGTTTCTATGAACTGTTTCATTGAATCTTACTTTCCACATAAAGTGCTTCCATCATTTCTAACAGCCCTCTTAGGTACAGGAATACTACAACTGTCATTCTGACACAGGAACCAAAGCTGATAATTATTACAAAAATCTTTTTTTTTCACAAAATTTAGGTATCCACCTGAAAAGACCTTATCTATAATTGTCTAAAGATCACAAAATTCCCACGTAAGGTATCTTAAATCTTTAAATCTCAATTTTAAAGCACTCCAGTCCCAAAGCTCTGCTTCCATGGGTGCTGGACATTTACATCAAAGGACCCAAAGAGATGCTACAGCATCCACCCTCCTCTAATCATTGAAAGAACTATCTGGTGACAGAGCTTCTCTACACAAGTGTTTTCATTCTGACCCAGCCACCTACTTTTAACAGTGAATTCAAACTTTACCACTGCTACTTGGAGTCTACCAGAGCTATTAACCAGGAAGCCACGATACACACCTCTTAATGAATTGAGAAATTGCTACTGAGACTAAGATCTGCTCCCATAGGCAGAAGTAAGAATTTACCTTCTTGGAGTACATCCTCCTACAACCCCAATGAGGAAAACCCACAGAGATTAGGACGTCTGCACTTGCATAAATGTCTCATTAGTTCAAAGACTCTAAGCAGAGGATAAAGATTCTGCGTGTCTCATTTGAGAAATAAGGATGACATTCAGAAATACTTCACACTGCAGAAGTAGCTTGGTTTAAAATCTCAAAAGTCCATCGACCCAAAAGCAGAGTTACCCCCACTCTCAGATGTATTTCCAAAGCTTACTACGTACTTCACAGCTTGGGACACAGCCAAGGCTCTTCCTCAAACACACCAGAGAAGGGAGAAAAAAAAATACTCAGACCATACACACCCAATACTCTCAGGTAAGAAGAAAGCAGCTCAAGTCGCCTTTTGTTTGCTCGTGTATTATCTTCATCAGAGCTCATGGTCTCAAGGACTGTCTGAAGTAATTGATTGCTCTGTGGAGTTGTCTTTCCTTCATGCAAAATTTAGCTGGGCATAGCCATAAAGTTTCCACCAACACAGAAACAAGACAGGCCAAGGTTTTTAGGGAAA
>NW_008609057.1:4020-20563 GCF_000691845.1 Merops nubicus
CTATAATGACTACTCGGGCTGTGCCAGCAGTAAACAAGGTAGGGACACCTCAGAGGATGCAACAGAATAGACTGATAAACAATGGGAATAGTTATTACAGTACTGAAAACAATCCAAAACTCATTCTAGTTACTTATTTAGGGTACTGCACGACCTAAAGGGCAAATTCCAGTGGTTAAATTCCAACAGAGAAACCTCTGTCTGAGAATGATCTCCAAGGAGGTAGTTCCTGTTTGGGAAGCCCAGAGAGCCTGGACCTTGACTGGCTGCTGCAGCCCAGTACAAAGAGGCGTTTTCTCAGAACTCGCTTTGAACGTACATCAGACCCTTTCAAGTCATTACAACACCACAAAGCCCATCAGAACCTGACTGGCCACTAGATCACATCACAAGACTCTGACATTGTGGTCTCCGCTTTGAAATCTAATAATGAACATAATCATATCTTGCACTAGCTTTAATTTTCAAGTAGTATTTCTACACAACACGCCCCAGAGTGCATGATAGCAATCAAATGCAACTATAGGAAGGTCTGTTTCAGAAGGGAAATCAAACACAAAATTTCCAGTAGGAAGAGAGGGATGCAGAGTTGGGGACGATGGCTGGCACAGAACACCTCAAACCAAGGCACCATGCAAGGTGCTGATGCTGCAGCACATACGTGCTTGGTTTGCAAAGGGACAGTGACACTGATGTGTTTGGTGGGCAAGTGGAGCTCACGTGAGTCTCTTCAATGCATCAATATCATCTTAGCTTGACTTAGACTGAATCATGACTGATCCAGTCCCCCTGGATCATTATGTCCCCACAGATTCATTCTGTCACATCAGCTGCTACACATGTGAAGGAAACTCAGAGTAGATATTATTGATGCTTTTGATAATACAGTTGTCCGCTGAGCTGGCTGAGTGAGAGGACATGTCTCCATGGCCTCCCACCAGAAATGTTCTGACTTTACAGTTAGTTCAAAGTGACTGCTGTGATCCTTCTCTCCTGTCTTTTTCTCCTAATGTGAATACAACGTCCTAAAACAATGACTTGTGGAAAGCCACAGGATGGATACTTTGGATCACAGGCAACTTCAGTGTGCAAAACCATAGCACGTTAGCTGATCTGTCAAATCCTGTCCCAGGGAGCCAATGGAGGTAGATCTGTCACCCAGATTTCTCCACAGTGTATTTCTGGAAATACAACTAATAATGTGTCTCTCACACGCAGTGCCCAGAAAATTTCTAACTGAAATAGACTGGAGTTTGTTTCAAAGTTCCCTTCCTAAACTGCTAAGTGGATCACTTTCACTGGATTTCAAAATATAACAATCAGACAAATGACAGTAGGTCCAAAAAAAGATCCTTCTCTTTGAGAAGAAGAGAATTTGCCCTGCATTCTGCCTTGCTTCTGGAAAAAGAAATCCTGCATTTTCCAAAACTTGTAGAAAATGTACCAAAGATGGATTTATTCACATCCTCCCAATAACAAATACACTACTGCAGTTACCCAGCATATTCTGGACATTCACCTTTGTTTGATACTGTTTTTTTAACATAAATATATAATGTTGCAGGAATATTAAATATATCTAAGAGTTTTACCATTTCATAATCTTACCTTCTATGTTAAAAACCAGTTAGGTCCTAATTACTACTTCTAAAAAGATTTAAAAACTGTTGTTAGAAAAACATGTTTTAGCAACATGTCTCAGAGAGCTAAAAAAAATTACATTAATATTTTCATTCATATTAAAAAAATAAAGAAACAAACAAAAAACCCTACATGTTTGTTTTCCCAGCCCTGCAATACTTATTCAAAGACACTACTTAAGCCTGACTAATGTCTCTTTTTTTTGCTCAGACTGATTACCAAGATTTGAAACTCCAGGAAACTCCATCTGAAACTCTCAAGATGTGTCACATTTTTCTGTTCCCTGATTTGAAGGGCAGAGGGGAGAGGAGAGAGCCTCAAAGGTTTCCAGTTAGTGCCATTGCAGATTTCTGGGAATTACTACAGCAACCATAAAGTCATCTTCTTGAAAGCATGTTGTTCCAGTAAAATTCAACTTCTAAGTATTCCAGGTATCAAATATGGCCTGTGAGAACTCAGAAGCTACAGAAAAGTCTCTGTGAGTTGCTTAGCTGCAATAATCTAAGCAGGATTTAAGAGATACAGTAATAATTTTACTATATTTTCTCAGTTTTAATCTCCAGTTTCTGCAGTACCTGTTTCCTCAGTAAACCAAATAAGCAGTTGTCATTTATTCAGCTTGGCCCCCCCATCTCAAGATTTACAATGATACGTATCTTTGGCCATTTCCCCCAGGAGATCTTTTGTTTCTTCAACTCAAAACCATCCATTCACATCAAAAGCAAAGTCAGTACAGTTTATTATCCATCAGACAATTTGAATATGATTCTTCTCCTAAAGGCTGTGACTGCAGGCAGCCATCTGGGCTCTGGACACACAAAAGGCTCTTCGTAAGGGGGGACGCACAAAAGCACCATGGGGATATGGAAGCGTGTACCGTACAAAGACACCCAATTGTCTTGGGGTTTTTTTTTTGGGGGGGCGGGATGGAGGGTGCCACAAGCATCTAATCAGAGAATTAAGCATCAGGGAGGCAGCCCTCAGATGGCAGACGTCAGCTCCAGCAAGGCCAGATGGTGAACAAAGGTGAAAAGCAGACAATACGCGTGGGCTGGCTTGCCCAAGAAAGCAGTTCCACTCCTCAGTTCAGCTGTGCCACAGCTCTTCTGGCGTCCCACCTCCTGAGGCAAGACCACATCAGGTGTGTTTGGGGACCACCACAACGACAGGGCCACTTCCCAGCACCTCACAGGATAAGCAGACTCTGTGTTCATAATTTCTCTGGAGTATTGCCTGCCCTGTGTGGGGCAATGCACAAGGGGGATACAAACTCTGAAGGACAACATTGACTGCAGTAGAGATGCTGGTCTGGCATCAATATTTGCCAAGGGGAATGCATCTCACTGTCTTTTAAAATAGGACCTCAAGGTCTGAGGAGACAAAACAATCTCATCATTTAACTCACCCAAAAATTATGCCTGAAAAGCATTATTCACTTATTTTTGCATCTATTGTGATGGATTTAAAAATAGGATTCATAAAGTAACAAGTTGCCCTCCAACAGAGCTTTTCCTCATGGTAATGTGTGTGCAGCCTAAGTGATGTCAGATACAGTGTGGCAAGCATCCCACTGCTCACTGAACTCTGAAAGAATACGTGTACTTCCAGCCCATCCAAAATTTCCAAAACCAGAGGATAAATAGTTTTACATCATATTTAAACAGCAATGATACAGTGACTCTCCAAGCAACAAAATATTTAAATATAGAGCAGGGTGCCAGGAGGAAGACTGAAAAATCTAAGAGATCATGGGTCAATACAAATGAACATTAGTCTTCTGATATGACAGAATTCTTGCTGAATTTGTAAAATACTGAAATTCTTGCAGTCGGTGTTGTCTAGGAGAGGAGGAAAAGTCCTTCCTTTCTCCTTTAGTAATATTTTCTCTCTTAAAAAAATAGAATGAAATAAAAAAGTTGCAGAGGCACTTGCACAAGGGAGGCCACAAAACAGTCTCCTAATTTAAAACAAATTACCATGGTCTGCCTTTCTTCCCATTCCTAAATATAGAGAGGAATATATAAAAGTCTTGAAAGACTTTTCTTGTTTTGTGGAACATTGCCCAGGCATGGACATGTTCAGCATCTTTGGGAAGCTTGTCAGTTGTTCACTTTAGCCTCTCTGAAAATTGATCCATGAACAAATAGCAGCTCTTTGTGGATTAGCCCATCTGCCTTCCAGATGGGGGGAAAGGTGGGGTCCTAGCAGCAGCTGCTCCAACAAGTACAGCAGGTCACAGAAGAGTAAGGATGAGGAGTAAAGCAAGGAGAACTACTATTCAGGAAGCGTGTGAATTTTGAATGAGATCAAGACGAATTTTTTTGTATCTCTACCACAACAGAGCTCCAGCTCTCAAAAATGAAAATGAATCATGTGTGCAGTTGGAGATAGGCTTTGGTTGTCCACCTCTGGCATTACACATGAAGACATAAATCAAATGGTCCTGGTCATACTGACGTAGCCTAGAGCTGGGCAGAATTTCCATTATATCAACTGTTTTTTCTATGAGTTAACACTACTGTATACTTTGTCTCTAAGGTGATCTGCTTCCCAAATTTTAGCCTGCATTTAGTTTGAGAAAAAATCCAACATGCTACAAACACCATCCTACAAGCTGGTTAAGAGCTCAAGTTTCCTTGAGTTCACTGGGAAGAAAGGACACTTCATAGAAGCTGTGGAAAGTGAGAGAAGAAAAAACAGCATTTTTCTGTGCTGGAAGTTAAATAAGGACTCCATAAACTCTAATTATTTTTTTTCCCCCCTCAGTTAATTGGATCAACCCATTGTCTGCAACACAGCATTCCTACCTACAAGATGTTCACCTCTAATTGATTTCTTCCTGGATGCCATCATCCAAACAGTTTAACAGGAGAACTGCTGGTTTGGAAGAAGTGCTGTCACACACCTCACTCAGGGACACCAGGAAGTGCAGCCAGTACGTGAAATTGGATATGCCAAGACCTCCTTTCCTTTGAAAGATTAACTGGTTTGTACCTAAAATAAGAACTGCATAGTTGCTCTGCATTTCATAATGCTGAATCGCATGCATTACAGCTGGTTACACTTTTTTAGAGAAAGCTACTTTTCCTTTTTTTTTTTTTTTCTTTTTTTTAAAAAAAGACACCTTTAATGGAAACAAATTAGGCATGGGTTAGCTCCATTAATAAACTATATCCTCAGGGTATGCTCCAACATATATTATAAAATATCTCCTTCTGTGTTCTACTAGAAGCCTATGAAGCACCATTTAAGAAGAAAAAAAAAAACAACTCAGCACCAAAACCACCAACACACTCCCCAAACATTGGTGTGTTGAGGTTTGATGTGAACAGAGCGAGGACCAGGTCAGTGTGGGAGAAGGAGCTGACCCACCTGGCTCTGCCCTGTCCTCTCAGCTGTGAGGCCACACATAACATCTCTCACATCAGCCACTCGCCAAACAAACCAGCAGACCTTTGAAAACAACTGCACTGTCCTGTTTTAAGCCCATTTCTCAGACATTTTTTGCCAGAAAGACATTTTCTTACCCCTTCTGTACAGTCAGTTGCATTCCATACCAATGGAGGATAGAGTCTATTCCAGGTGTACAAAAAAAGCATCTGATGAGAAAAAAACATGGGACATACTAAAATGTTTAGTATGAAACACTTATGGAAAAGCTGTCCTCTTTGTTCAGGAAAAGGGCAGGAGAGATTGTCATCTTCTCACCGCTCGATGTTTTCACACAGTAGATGGAACACCATCAGAACTACATATCCTGTAAGCTACTGCAGATTGTATGCTCAACTACTCAGATTTTAGTATTTTTTTACCATCGATTTTTCACATGAAGAAAGAGATCAGTGAGGACAACTACTTCAGCCATGGGTTAGGAAACTAAAGTTTAGCATTAAACTCTCTGGAAAGGGGGTTCAAATGAATTTTGCTGCCGGATATGAGAGGGAACAATCAGTCCAGCCTCAAAACACAAAACAGAATTTCTGCAACTTCTGAGTTTCAGATGATGATCAGAGGTCTACTACACAGGTACTTTATCACAAATTCATCTTGTGTTTCAGTATGATTTGAAATAAACACAATTTCAAAAAATTTGAAATAAGCAGCCTAACATTAGACACCAGAGAGAGTCTGAGGAATTGTCCTAGCAGTAGACCCTCAATATTTTTGGTACTGGCTGGGCATGAGCACCCTGGAGCTTCCAACCAGACACTTTCTTCTGATGAGATGCCAACCTGCAGTGGGCTTTAGCAAGTCAGTGGAGCTCCTCCCTTCCACCAGCCCAGAGAAAGTGAAGCAGGAAGGAAAACCAACCCTGTCATCCTCACTACAAGTAGAACCATAGAGTCATTCTGGTTGGAAGAGAACTTCAGGATCATGGAGTCCAATCATTAGCCCAGCACTGCCAAGTCCACCACTAAACTATGTTCCTCAGCACCACATCTATGCAGTTTTGAAAGCCCTCCAGGGATGAGGACTCCACTACTGCCCTGGGCAGCCTATTCCAGGGCTTGTCAACCTTTTTGGGAAACAAATTTTTCCCAATGTCCTTGTACCTTTCCTACTGTACCTTGTTGGGTGGCTGGTACTTGAGAGAGCTCAGGGTGGCAGGTCAGAGGAGTGCGAAACCACATTCAGCACCCACCTATGCCTAGATGAGGAGTGATCTCACCTGGTAGCCTTCCCCTGAGCTATGCAGGAGGAAAGCATGACACAGCTTGAGCACACCGGGACAGGAGGCAAAGGTGGAGGGCATGAAGGAAGATCTCACTGTTGCCTGCTAGTTTTAGAACTTCAGTGTTCCCTGTTAAAATCTGACACAATAGAGTAGGGGTGGGATATTCAACACTCCCCTCCTGAATTGATTCAGGAACAAGCCTCTCCCCTCAAAACATTTTGCTGTGGATGCTTGAAGTGAACCATGACCACGGTGTCAGTCATCTCTGGGGCAGCCACCCATGGAAGCCTCTAACAGTGGAGCTGGGGAGGACAACAGGCTGCTCAAGAAGCTTTGTAATCACATGCAAGTTAATTGTAAGTCAGCAGCTCTACCATTAAACTGCAATAATGTTATAATATTACTCAGATGGAGAAAGCTCCATTCAGAGATGGGAGTTAAACAGTATGTTGCCAAACTGTGTTCATATTGGAAAAGAAATGAATTCTAGTTCAGATGAAACTTCCCTTAATCATACCACAATATTAACACACAGTCAATTAGAGGCTTTTTCTAATAATAAAAAAAAAGGCTATTTAATGGACAAGATAGAAGGCTTTTAGATGTTATATATATGCAGCCAGCTATTTATTATATACCTCTGATATCCCACCCATAGAAATTGCTGCTGCTGTTGCTACACACTTCAAAAAGCTTTTAACTCAAGTTCTTTAGATCAAGACAAAGAAATCAACTTTGACAAGACCCTTCACCATTTCCTTAAGTTAAAAAAATAAGTCCCACATACAAGATGCACAAAGCATTTTTTTTTTAAATAAATCACACTGTCAAAAACGTATTCAGAATCGAAAAGATGAAAGAGCAGGATGCCACAGAAAAACTAAACCCAACAAAAAGCACGTTGAGTAAAAGAGGCACTCGCCAAAGAACATTTATTTCAAGCAAATGCTGTGAACATGACGATATTGTTCAGCTGTGAGTGCAGAATCATCTTTCACATCAGCAGCCTCCTAAGGCAGTGACTCATTCTCTTCCACAGAGCACGCCTCTGGATCTGGGGCTTGCAGGGGGGTTGGATTTTCTGTGCTTTTGGCTTTCAAGGAGCAGGTGTTTGTTTTATTATTTAAATAATTGCTTGTTTGCTTTTGAAACTTTGGGAATCTTGCTACTGAGACGTGGTTCCATGTGAATGGGTTTCTCCCTCCAGGCTGCTAGATAGTTACACTACACTTTGAACACGGAACGTCTGAAAATGTTCCCAGTTTTGTTTCTCCCACAGTGGACTCAGATAACTGAAAAAACTGAATACAATTAAACCAACATTTCAAAATGTTAGTTCAACTATATACATTTACAGATTTTCATTAGTTTTCACAAACTTTCAACTTCTGTTCACTACCCAAAAATAAGTCTATATTTCTCCTTATTATCCTAGAAAGAAAAAATGACACCCTGAAAAATTCCAGCTAAGAAAAAAGCCCAATCCAAACATAAAGAATTTCACCAACAAAATAGCAGAAACATTTTTGATTCCTCAGAAAAAGATAATCTCTTTATGAGACTGCTAAAATGACGATGCTAAACATGTCTATTAAAAATCAAATCATTTCAAGATCTCATTTATTATTAAGATCTGATTCAATTATGTAACACTGAGACCATGAAATATGTAGCTTAAAATGTTGATGGGAGATCATTAAAAACCATTAATGTAGGACCCATTATAACCAATTTGAGCCACAAGAAAGAAAAATAACTGAACTGTATGTATAACAAAATCTCAACCATCATTTAGGCATCAACTTAATTTTTATTACAGCAGAGTAATTTTCTAGAGCCTGCATTTTTCTATCTGGAGAAAGGAACATTAATTCATGATAACATTAATTCATGCTTCTGACAACTGAACTTGTAATTTGAACTCATGTTGCTTTGAGAATACAGAAATGTAAATAAAATAGTGTGGGTTTTTTTAAAATCAATATTTGGTACCTGAAATATGTTAAGAAGCTGGCTATGTCTCAAATGTATTTTTAGGACCCCTTAAGGCATTTCAAATTAAATGGTGGACTTTTTAAACCTAGTAGAACTTCAGTTAGCTACAGTTAGTGCAATCTTGCCAGAATGCTGTTGCTCAGGAAAGATGCCTTTGAGAAATCAGCTGATGTGGAAATTCTATTCTTGTTCATTTCTTAAAAAGCACAAGGTTTAATACCTGTTAATTGTATTAGTGAGCAGCACTAAAACAATGACTGGATTAACTAATCTTCAAGACAATGTACCAAAGCCTTAATTACTGTAAAACTCCAGTGCAATTATGGTTGGCAAGTACTGAAAAAGCAGCTTTAAAGGTTGTGCAGCTCAGGCTTGGACCTTCCTCCCTCCCTCCCTTCCATCCACTCCTTCCGTCTCTTCCAGGGGCTTCAGCCAGATCCCTCCCCAAGGTCACCAAGGGAGGGGACAGGGGAGGAAGAACCTCCAGGGACTGTGTTAACACAAGCTTCTCCCACCCTACAAACCATGAATCTAATGAAAAGTAATTTAGCTAAGGCTGAATGTTGCTCCTCCACACTTTTAAGGACAAAACCCTTCTTAAGGACTAGTTCCAAGGGCAACAGACAACAAAGACATTTCCAGAAGTGTGTTCTCATTACTGCTGTTCTTCAAGCCAGCCAGGAAAGTCACAGCTGACCTTGAGCCAACGGAGAGGAGAAAGTCTTGTAAGGGAAAAACCATCTTAACAAAACAACCGGGAGGAAGCGCTCCCCGTTTCCTTTGCAGTCTGTCCCACCAGGCCTCCTCTGTAAAAGTGAACTTCTAAATAAGGAAGTTGTCCTGAAATTGGTTAAATGCAGAATGAGGTTCTCTCTCCTAAAAAGTGATTCCCAATGTATGAGTTAACAACAAATTTTTAAGCAACTCATCAAGGAGAATTTCTTGTAGCAGAGTAAAAAGGATCAGATCACTAAAACTATTGAGTGTTCTTGTGAACTTACTCTGAAATAGATTAATTTTAGCAATATGCAGGGAAATCATTCATCCTACATTAGGACCTGTTATTTTAAGTTTTATTTCTTACTTTAAAAAAAATCAGATTAACATGATTTTCACACATCTATCGCACAACCATATATCCAGACTAAATCCTCTGCTGGTGCCCTACTCAAGTTTTCCCTGTAAAATTTTGACCTTTTGGTGAAAGTTTACAGAATTATTACAAACTGCCAGGACAGGTGTTTTTGAAACTATTTCCTTAATTCCACCCAGATTTGTTTTATAAGTAGGCTCACTCTGAAATGAGTGGGAGGTTTGCTATGAATATTAGGAGCATTTGCTTGCACAAGTATTGTTCTTTGAATGTTACGTCATGAAAACTCTGCTATGCAGAAAGCAGAAATTAATCATAACTCACCACGCTTGGGGCAACTGGCCCGCAACAAAATCTACATTAAAGCATGTCACTGAGATTAAAATCTGGTATGGAGCAACCTTTCCACATCACCAAGTTCTCAGATTGTCGTGATTCAGAGGTGTTAACAACTGTGTTTATAAAATGAGATCATCAGAAGCTCTGAAAGCCTTGGTTACTGCCAAGGTGTGGTTGAACGTCCAGAGCCCACAATGCTTGAGTGTGTTCAATACCAGAAGAGTCAGTGCTCCTGTCTTTCTACTGAGCACTTGCCCATGGGTGACAGCCCATAATAGGCAACAGTGTGAATCTACACGGTGTGACTCCATCTGTAGAGTCATCCCTGCTGGAGGCAAAGTGGGTACAGTCACAGTGCGTACCGCAGATGTTCATGGACCTAAGTCAGGAGACTCCTCTCCTCACCACCCTGTAACCAAGACACGTGTCTTGGAGGGTGTCTCATCTATGGATACAGGCATAGACCTCTGGAGAGCAAGGAGAGTTAGACTATAATTATAATTATGTCATAAATCATGTGCTGGGGGTACCTACGTCTTACTTAGCTATACAGCAATCCTCTGAGCCTCCATTAGGAGTCTAAAGATAGAAGCCCTGTACAGCACAAACACACTGTAATTTCACCTTCAACCTATGGAACACTCATTTCCTCCAATAACTCAGAAAACATCCCAAAATGCACCACCAGCTTGCAGATACTACGGAACAGAAATCCATAACCCGGAGAGCTTTTTGCTTTAGTAATCCTTAATGCTTTTCACAGACACTGATTAAACTCAAATACTCAAAAATAGAACTACTTCCGGAGAGGCTGAAAAGACTGAAGTCACTACATGAAAGCTTTCAAATACTTACATGGGCTCTCAAAATATGGTAAAATCATCCAGCTACTGTATTACATGACAGTGCACAGCTGAGAAAAACATGCCAAATGGCTGTAATCCACACTTAACGATTTGGGAAGTTCTTGTCCGAATTGCTGCCAGTTTTAGATTATTTGCACATGATCAGGAATTTGCTTTGCTCTTTACTCCTTCCTGATAAAAAAAAAAAAAAAAAGTCTGCATTTCTTATTTTTCAAACCATCATCACAGCAGCCACAAAGCTGTCACCTTGTATTTTTTAATTAATCACTAATAAGAACAGAAATTTGCAAAACAAAAGGTCATGGTCATAATGGTTCATGAAATACCTTGAAGTCTCAAGAAAGAAAGCAAGAAGAAAACAGGCTACAAGTGTAATGTTCTTTAACTAATAATTTTTTCTTTTATTCTTGTAAAAATATTCAGATATAAAGACATAAACCAGCCAAGACAGACGCATTGGTCTCTTGCATAACTTGTTGATAAATGGACACCTATGGTAGACACTCATTTCTAAATATACTTTCCCAGATTTTCTGCATTTGATTCACCTCATCTGAACTACCAGAGCAATGCTGAACCTTATTTGCATCAGAGTAAATGACACATCTCTGTCCTGGTCCTCCTTTCTTCACCAGGAGTCTGATCTTTATCACCTCTTATCACTTCACCATTATGCTTAAACTGCAAATTAGTCTGCAACACTCATTGTACTGTCAAGATAATAAATTGCAAGGTCTGCCCTTAGCTTTGTGCAGGATCAGGGGAAGGCCTGGCCATCTGCACAGGTCTCTAAACCATAAAGTATATGGAGACGTTATTCTTTACCACAACAGTAAAAAATTTTCAATGCCATTTTTTAAAAGTTTGGAACTGCATCTTACTATAAGTTGAGGATTATTTCAACAGCAAAAAGTATTTTAATTATGCAGTAACATGTAACCTGCAAATCCAGTCTGAGGACCTATCTGAACATTTTACTGATAAGAAGTTGCCATTGATCTCTGACATTGCAGTGAAATCCTCAAGAGTGAAATCAAAACTCTCCCATCACAATGAATAAACCCAACCCAAACACTCAAAATCTCTGCTCTCTGCCTTCCACCCGTGCCATCCCTCCACCACCACGGATGCCTTCTGTTCCTGGAGAAAAGCCCAAACTTATGGAAAACAGGTTTTAAAGGATTTCCCCCCGCTTCTTTTTTAAAAAATTATATTACTGCCAAAACTATGACAAAATGGTTTTGCTTATCCACTGCCACTCATGGAGGGGGGCAAAAAATACCCAACAACAAAAAGCCCCTGTCCTCCAGTTTAACAGATTTTCCAAAAATTATGCCTTGGGAGGTTTCACATTCCTCTAAGATCTTTCAGAAAATCAGATTAATACGATGCTGGAACACATAACTGAATGCCTTACTCCTAAGCGTATAGTTATGGTACGTCACCCCTGCAGAGGGCTGGGGATTTGTTGGGTGTCTCATACCACTGATGACAGTGGGACATCCTTTTAAAGTCCTTTAACTCTATGATTCAATACCCTCAGAAAAGCAGTTTGCTACTATTAAAGATAACACCCTCGAGCATGCTACCAAGACACATTCTCTGCTGTGGTTTCATTTGGGAGACGGGGAGTGGAGGCGGGGTAAAAATTCCGAAACAAGCTTAGGAATTTGCATCCCAAATCTGCTTGATTTAACACAGGATCTCAAATCTGGGTTTCGTTTTTCCCCACAAAAATACTTTTCATATTTATTTATTTTAGGAGGAGGTCTCAATTTACTTAGAACAAAGACATCTGTGTTGCTGTGCTTCTAAAACAAAGCTTGACTTATAAAATGTGATTAAAATTTCTAAGTGCTAAAGACTACCCTTTGACTTCAAACTTTCTCATGCTTTTTTTTTTAAGATAGTCTGACACAAAGACTAGATTGTTGTAACATTTTCTTTTGAAACCCTCTTATGTGTAAAGCAACTGTTTTCAGAGAGGTGACAAGAAGTGAAATTGTAAGAGGAAGCACTTTATGAAAAAAAGCAAAATATATCAAAATTATTTGGTTTGGAGGTTTTGGGGTTTTTTTTGTGTTTTTCATTTTGGTTTGGTTTTTTATTGACTAAGTGAAAAATGGAAGTCAGTCTTAGCAAGTCTACAGCTGTGTCTCGAATCCACTTCAACTGTACTAGTCACACAGATATCAACATCTAGACAAATTTAAGACCAGGTACTGTTATTTGGAAGTAAACCATTATCAAGCTTCATACTCAAAATCCCAGAGACTCTGAGCACCAGCAGGTACTAACATGCACACAAACAGCATTATCATCTCAACAAAAAGTAAAAAACCCAGACAGTTCTGAAGGGGCCTCCAAATATTCCCTGCTGTAATTGCCTGGAAAGGATTCTCTTCTGCCACAGCAGCTGTAGTGCAACACTAAAGAAATTCAGAGTTCTCAGGTTTGGGTTTTCCCCCATCCCTCCCTCCTTTCTGTCTTTGCATGTGAAAGACTTTCTATGCTTGAGAAAGCTTCAATGCCTGAATGTAGGTAGTTATGGTCCAGGCCAGAATAAGACCATGCTCATAGCTATCTTTTCTGACTGACAAGATCACAGAAACAATTATTAACTTTCACTTTTAGACTTGCACTTTCACTGGAAGAAAAGGCTGAGGACAATCAATATAAATTAAAACCAGAAGGTAAGTTTGTGACGTATTGCTCAGGCGAGTCGTGTTCTACAGGGATCAGTTCCACTTTGGTACTTCAGTGGATTCCATCGACACAGATTTCCCACCTCCTCACCACACAGTGCCACAGAATGTTTCCCACTTTCTGCACTCGGCGTTGGAAAGCAGATTTTGTATCAATAAATTACTGTAATCAAACGTACCCCCCCCCGAGGAATGCCATATAATGGGAAAAAACAACCACCCCCCAACCCCACTAAACTTTCAGCATGCTGCTGTCTCTTCTCCTGAATTCTTTCTCACTTACCCCAATCCTACTCTCTTGCTGGCTTTGCAAACCGACCAGTTTCCAAGGCTGGCCTTGCAGAAAGCATCTCAGATGTGGGAAGCTGGTAAGTTTTTGTCCATCCCATCCAGTATGAAATACATCAGCAAAAAAGTACAGTAGTGCAAGTTTTAGCCCATATGCTCCAGACAGAATTGACCTTGGAAAAATATGCAGTCAGCTGTGCTCAGCATTCTCTGTTCCCCCTCTTCCCATACTAAAACCAAAATAAACATACCAACGTATTCCTACCAGACCCATCTTACACGTTAGCACAGCCCAACACTGAGTACCTTACTGCTCTGCTTTTCCAGCCTGGATTTTCATCTGCAGAAGTAACTCAACAATGGGAAAACTCTCCTAAGAACTTCTCTGAGATCAGCAAGACCCATTTCTCCCCTTCTCCTTCTGAGGGAGGTGGTTCAACACAAGCCCCACCCTGGCAGCCAGACAATAAAGCTGCAAATAACTTATTCTGATCAAAGCCCCATCTGCTTGGCAGCAGCAATTCAACTGCACTTGTGGTTTTTGTACGGCTGCAGCTTCTGAATTGAATGATCCTTTCATTTAGATGGAAGTTTAAACAAAATATGGTAATTAGCATCAACCACTGTGGCTTTCATGGCTACTGTCTACAAAGACATCTCTAATAAAAGGACTTTCCTGCTTTCCCATCTAATTACACAACATTGTTGAACAATACAATTTAAATTTAAATCAGGCAGCTCTTTTTCTTTAAGTCAGTTCACAGACTTCCTGCCTTACACTACCTATGGAGTGGCAGAGACTGATTAAAAAGAAGAATTGAGCCTCAAACCCATCTCACTGCATTTTGTTTCATCTTCCCCTGAGGAACATGGCAGAGGTTGGGAACATCCAGCACTAATCTTGCTAGTGTAAATCTACCTTTTGAAGGGAAAGCAGGATAGGATGTAACTTTATACCACCAGAGGGTGAAAAAAATAAATAAATCAGACATAATGTAGCATTGCACTTCTATAAATAATAAAAGATGCCAGCGTGCAATGAGGAATGTTTTTAATGAGACATCCACAATGCTGTAGTCAATAAAAATCTTTATAGGCACAATTCTCAGTGATATAAACAAGATGAAAATTAGTTTATTTTAACCACTACCGTGTTTTGTTTAGGTACCATAATGCCTCATTACAGTAAAAATCAATAGTGGAAAATTCAGTCTTACAAGAAGAAAAAAAAAAAAAAAAAAAAAAGGGCAATATTGTCAAATCCTATTTTACAGCCACACACAATTGGATACTGGGCTGGAGGTACCTGACCTCACAGGGAAGCCAAGGTGGCCTGACCAGCACTTGGGTTTTAAGGGAAACCCCTGGGGTGTAACAGCAGGTGCTGCAGGAAAAAGCCAGTGGCTCAGTGTCAAACACTTAGTAAACGTCAGCCCACAAGACCTGATTGAATGGAAAGACTTAATCTGGCCCCATCATTTGCTGATGAGCTGATAGGCAGGAATAAAATACTGTCAGAAAGCCTCTGGCTGGGGCAGGGATTTGGACACCTGAATTCCCTCAGGCTGCTCTGACAACTCCAATCTAAAGATTTATCCTGAAGTCTGCTTTTACCACCTTCTATCTGCCAAGTGAAACAAAAAGGGCAGGCAGACGAAATGTATCTGAGGGAGCCACGTATTTTAGAGTTATAATTTGAGGGAACAGTTTTACTGTGTATATAATAAGTCTGACATGTTTGTGGAACTCATTTTTTAGAAATATAATTGAAAGAGAAAGCTCCAGACAGGGAAGCAGCATCCTCCATTAGTTCCAAAACAAGGAGAGTTAACACAAGGCACCAAAAGAGGAAAACTTTCTATTTAAATAACATCATCTACTGTACGTTCCTCAAACAGCTAAATCCCAAACAGATTTGGAACTGGAATACAGACAGCCAGCATTCCTCACATCCTGCTGCAGAGCTGAGCAGTAAAACAGAGCAAGTTCAAACAGAAACTCTGTGTTAAATCCACTCGACAGTCCCAGCTTTTAATAACAGTTCCAGGGAAGTGGTCTCCCACCCAAACACCTTGGGCAGACCCACTTCGAAGCCCATCTTGTCCCACCCCAAAGTCCAGCTACTCTCATGAAACAATTATTTCTTATCTTCTCAGCCTGAGCTGTTATTTCCCCCAATCCCAAGAGCAGGAGGCCCCTGCTCCAGGTTTGTGGCCCAGGAAGATGGTGTGTTGACTTTTCTTACCTGGCACATAACAAGCAACTCATCCAGCAATCCACTCAACCTAGCAATAAAACACAATGAAATACAAGCACTCTCCTGCTTTCCACTGGAAAAAAAAAAAATAATAAGAATCAATCAACATACTGAGAATTTTGGAGAAAAGTGGTAATAAGAATGGAAACTGAAAATGCTGCTTGTCAGGAAACCACGTGAGAGACGTTGAGCTGTCCCCTAAGCAAGGAGAGCTCACAGCAATCCTGCAGCAGGCAAAAATAGGAATTCTTGCCATAAATTACTGCCTCCTTCAGAATTATTTTACCTGTGTCTTCTCGGTAATATATTAAGGTACATTTTGAAAGAGTCAATTCAAGATTCATGAATGATTAATGAGCTTTTATATGATGTGATACTGATGGTTATCTCCACGTTAGGGGAAAACATTTTACAGGAGATACAGTGTGACATCTGATACCCATAAGGCTCAGAAACAGCAGAGAATTTCCAATTCCCCTTTAAACATCTGTGGGAATTCTGCAGCTTCTTTGTCCCCATTTCCCTCACCGAGCAGAACCATTTGTCTGGCACCTCTCCGTTTGGCAGGGAGAAACTAGAAGCAGGTATGTGATGGAGTTATCATTTTGTTTGGCTTGTGGTCCAAATACATCTTTGAATTAAAAAAAAAAAAATCATTAAAAAGCAATCTTCTAAAGTTGTTTT
>NW_008609057.1:20594-37349 GCF_000691845.1 Merops nubicus
CAGGAATGCTGCCAAATATTGTCCTTTTAATTGTTGCAAGTAGAAAACTGCATTAAGTTGAAAATTGTGTGTCATGGGCACATTACTGAAAAATGACCTTCTGCCCAGAGGAGAGTATTTGCCAGCTGGGCAGCGGCTGCTGTGCCAGGATAGACCACAGAGGAGTCTGCAATGATGCAGCAATTTTCTTTGGAATTTAACTTGCACCTTTCAGCAAAAATTATTTGCTAAACTGCCAATGGAAATTCTAAGCAAAACTGAAATATCCCCAAAAAAGGAAAAACACCCACACTGGCATTTAAAGCTCCTATACACACAGGGAGAGTGATGCATCCCGAGGGAGAGATTCCCAGGGTGGGACTGGGATCCCTGGAGCTGCTCCAGCAGCACCGACTCCACCTGGGCACTGCCCTCACCTTGCAGCTCCTGCTTTGGGTCACAGGGGCTGTTCCCCTGACTGGACTGAGAGCTTTGGGAAATCAGGAACCATTTTTTTCCTAGAGAGCTCCAGCACTGTCAGAGATACATGTTAAATTTAATACGAATTTGCAAGTCATGCTCCTGTGCAGCCTCTCTTGTAGTGCTTCTTTATATTGGAATAAAATGTCAAGCAAGGAGAATATTCAGCTCCCCAGAACTTAGAAGGCTGTTTCAACAAGCCCTGACAGTGTCTCCACAGGTATCTTTGTAGAAAATGAAGCATGGAAGGAGGTAGCCAGTCTTCCTCAGACTAAAAGCAATAGGATGAGACACCTCCAGTTCCAGCAATGACAAACTTCATAAATGCTGTTTGACATTCTCCTTACTATCAATGCAGATGAATGATCTGCAGCTCCAACAGTAAAATTTTAAACACTAAAAAGACATCAGATGGGGCTTGTATGGCACCACATTGAAAAAGTATTCTCTTTCCATTAAAAAGCAATCAAAATGCCTTTTTGTACCTTAAAAGGCACAAAAAAAAAATAAATAGGAAACGGAAGGTGTGAAATGCAGGATTTTATGGAAAGCAACCCACAAAACCCAGGCTGCATACTGAGCTCACCTTAGCAGGCCTGGGACTAAACAACAAGTCCTAAAGACCTACAGGTAAGCGTTTTGGAGTATTTATTCATGCTCTTGAAAAAGACTTCTGGAACCAGGTGAGCGTGCCAGCTGCTTAGCAACGTCTCAGCTACCAGGTCTCAGTCTTTGCATCATCAGGAAAAAGAGGTTTTGATCCTTAGGAAAGAGCTTCTCATGAAATCCAGTTTCTGCTGGATGGATTCATACCCACCATAGGCAGATGGAGGAATTCAAGATTTGTAGAAGCAGAGGAAGCTTTGCTTTACAATTCCTATTTTTGAATACGTGTTCCCCCCACCTCAGACAAAGGTCACGTCCTACCTATTGCCAGTGTCCTCCTGAGAGACCAGCTGCTCCCAGGCATCAGTACACCCCCATCTACACCAGTCTGCAGGGTGACTCAGTAGGAACTGTAGGATAAATACACACACTGTAATAAGGCTGCACAGAAGATATTTGTCTAGGGTACCATGCTGACATGAAATGTAGTTGCAATTATGCAAAGCCATTATAATGATTATTTTTTCCCAATAAATGTCATTACTTCACAGAACTGTATATCTCATTCTAGTATCTTGCTTTCACAACCAAGCACAAAAACCTTTCAAAAGAGTTTAAATTCTATAAATTGGTGAATATTTTTTTTACAGTGGCCTTCCTTTCCTTGCCCTTCTCCATCAGTGACACTCATTCATCAGTGCACCTACCAACTGAGCTGTCCCTCAAAGGACTTGTCAAAACTCACCACTACTGCCCAACACATGGATGACTCTATCCCCCAGCTCATAGGCAGTGACTGGAACTATGCAGACCTGGCTGAGATCTGCACTTTTTTTTTGCATTTATATTGATTATTCCATCCCTGCCTCCCATTTGTCTCTCATTACATTTCATCTCAGGAAGCTAGATCACATGACCTGCAGGAGTTCCTTCCAACCTAAATTATTCTATGATCCTGCTAATTTTTGTAGTGCAGGTTCTCTGGGGGAAAAAACACTTTGTACATAGACCAAAGCAAAACCCCATTTTTTATTCCACACCATAAAAATATTTCTGGGTATGCTATGAAAATATAGAGTTATTAGTGCAAATGTTAATTAAAATGTTTTCTGAATGTATAGATGCACCTGTGAAAAGCCAGCTGTCATTTTCCATGCAGGAAAGCACTCTCAGACTCAGTTTGCATTTGTCCTTATGAACATACAGATGGTTGCAGCCTACCAGGTCTCCTGGGCTTGTTCTAACAACTGCACTAAGATGGGCAGCCCAGAATGGATTAGCACAGCTAGCAGGAATAGGCAACGTTGCCATTAGATCAAGGGGTAATAAACCTGTTGCTTGTAAAACATCATTAGAACATCTTACAGGAAGATCACTTATCTATCCTAAAACATAAAGACCTCAAAGCCACACCCAACTCTAGTCACATTACCACCTACACCACCCGTCTGGAGGCGTGTTACTGTGTGGGCTTCTCACCTCCGACGTGTCTGCCTAACCTTGGCAGAAAGCTATTCCAGCAGTGAATTTAAAGGATTACCACAGTTTTTCCACGACTGAAGCCACTTGCCTCTGGCCTGCTGCCTTACAGCCCGGCACAGGCGTACCATAATTCTTCAGAAAAGCACTGCCTGTCACCTCTTATTATTTAAATATTGAAAGGCAGATAAGTAGCCCACTTAAAACAGACAGGGCTTAATCTGTAAACACTTCAAAGAGAACTCTAATAACTCGGCTTTAACTCATCTTTCTTCATTTTAACTGCAGCTTTGATGTTCTTCCTAATCTTCATCTAAGCCCCCACTCAAGAACATATAATCACACAAGAGTTTTTGAGAATGTAACATCTACAACTGACATATCAAGTAAGTGTCACAAGTAGGTTAGACCTGGCAACCTAATTTACTTGAGAAGTGAAGTGAATGAGGCCTCTGTGTGCCATGCTTACTGCTGACAGATGCTCCTCGGAGCATATCCACACCAAGAGAGGGGAAAACAAAGATGTTTGACAGTGCTTGGCCACACCTGGTGATGGCAACGTCACCTGCAGGCTAGGGAAGCATTCGTAGATACTGTTGACAAATGTTTCACCTTCACCATAGTGACTTTGTGAACTTGACACAGGTATTTGTGTTCCTGGAGAATTATCCCTGTTATTCTACAGAGAGATTTTTAAATCAATAGCATATGCAAATAAAGGGCATTTCTAGCTAACCAAAGGTTTCCATTTGCCTCGTGCAAAGCAAGCCCTGAGTAAGCTCAATTCCATCATATCAAGACAGATACAGAAAAAAGATTACATTTACTCCAGAGGTATTTCTTACAACGTGATCCTACTGCATTTCTATGTGGAATGGAAAATTAGTGACTGTTACTCTCCAGAGAAGCTACTTGCCAGTGTAAATACATTTAATAAATGTTATTTCTGGATCATGTATTAAATATCCACACTATAAAAACCAGCACACATACACTAAGGCTGTAAGACTAAATACTAATAAGTAGTTGTACCAACTGTTTCCTGGTGAGCACTAAGACTCATATAAAAGATAAGATAACATTTGAAAACATTACCATGATGTTTCCACTTAAGGAAATAAACTTCTTATTTGTAAGCAAGTGTGAGTATCAGAGATGAAGAAGGATTCAGTGGTGTCTCCGTATGAAGAGAGGACTTTAAAGGGCACAGCAAAAGACCAGCTGAGCAGCCGAGTTTCTGCTTTGCCTCCGATAGTGATCTTCCAGTGAATCATAGATGTTATTTAACATCTGATTTCTCAGATGTTTAGAAAGCACAGGACTCTTTGCAGAGGCATTAACCAGTTTCTTTTCCCACCACTTAGTCTCAAGTGTTTTTTTCAGTCCTCAGAAATGTAAACATTGTCAGGGTTTGCATGCAAGTTACACCCCGATAAGAGGGTGAAACCTGGAGTAGCTATGCAAGAGAAGATACCAAACAAAGGGTACCTTACCACCAGTTAGTTCAGAAAGGCAAACATGGGACTGAGCTCCGTGACAGCTCAGACACCAAAACAAATAGCATGCCAGCCCTGCAGAGCATCATCAGAGTACCGTTAAGAGGAAGTTACCCCGCCGCCGAAAGCAGGCTGTCAGTGACACGCTCTGCATCGGCCCCACTCCCACTACAGGATGCAAAAGTCTACACACAGTTTCAAAGCAGTGAGACATCCAACTCAGTGCAAGCCTCACACAATCCTTTTTTTCATCTGATGTTTCATGTATAACCAGTAAACCCTATGTCAAGTCCCAGTGCAGCGTAATGCTGGAGTTCTCCTGCCTTCTCCAGTGGCTGGATTGTTCCTCTACTAATTTAAGGGACTTCATCTAAGTGCTAAAGAGAAGTCACTTTTTTATTCCCCAGCAATGCAGATGGCTTTTGAAAGTGGTGGCAGTAAGCTGGCAAAACCCTTAAACAAAAAAAAAGCAAGCTACGTCTTAATTGTGCCTCCTGCAAAGATGGAAAAAAACCTCACAGGACTTAAATCCTATTTTTCTATCTAAAAAGTGAACAAAAGACTCCTCGGCTTCACACAAGCAGAGTGCAAATCAAAAGGTAAAATACAAATTCCTGAAAGAGGTAAAAGACTGTTCATCATCTGCCCCATCTGCTACAGGAAAAAAACAATCTATTGATTTAAGTGTGGTACCAAGCATAGACTGTAACGCTCACTGAGGCTCCATCGAGCTGTACAAACTCATTCCTTCCCCCTCCAAATCCCCAAATACGCAGCAGTAACTGTAAGGAGCATTATGTTACAACATCTGTAGCACCAACTACCCCACTCTTTGCTGACGTGCTGGATAAAAATCTGTGCCGCAGCAAAGCGAAAATATTTCCCTTGCTATTTCCAGCCAGAGAATTATCAGAAAAGAAAGCTGTGACAAGATTTCTGCATTTTCACTTGTATAATTTATTTCTGAAGTTTAAAAATAACCTGTTATTCCAAAGTAGTTCAGACTATAACTAAATGAAAATAATACATAGGAAAATTTATTGCATCGTTTCCTTTGCTCCAACACCTTCTGCCTCTGATTTTGTACAGGCTACTATATATACACACACATACAGGTCCTTTATGTGTATATATATATATATATATATATAGGTCCTACAACCTATATTAAAACATACCTTGATTCTGACAGTTTTGAGATGCTCGTTTCTGTTTCTACTCTCGCTTTACGACATGACTCTTCCTAAATTTTCATGGAAGAGCAAGACCCTATACATATGAAACATATGGTGGAACAGAATCCCAAACCATCATAAAATGAATGGCACACTTTCAAAGCAAAGGATTTGGACGGTTTGCTGCTCCCAGGCTCTGAAAAAGTTTGAACGTTTGCTTTCTTCCTTGCTTGCTTGTTTTTTTAAACACAAGAAAATACATGGCATTATTCAGAACAGGATGGTGGTGAGTTGCAAGGTCCTGCTATAAATTTAAGAACCATTTTAAGGTAGTTCATTTAGACAGAAGAAGAGGGAGCCAGGGGAAAATTGGCTCAACTGAGACTAAGCAAAATGTGGTTGGATTTTTTTATATCCATTTTGTATCTTAAAACAAAATATCTTACTTTGTGGACTCTAAACCATGGCACAGACACACCTTTGGATTGCAAACCTCGGAGAATTTGCGTTTGACTACCTATGAATATATACAAACTTTAGGTGGAAAAAACATGTTTCTTTCTAATTTTACCTTAAGACTCTGCTTGGAGATTTTTTAATTCATCCATTTTGCATATCACTGATTGTGGCTGTGGATAGCAGAGTCCCCTTGTGCAAGTTCTGAAGGGGAAAAAGCCACAAAGGGAAGAAAAACAGTTCTGTCAGCATCAGGGTACAATCAATAGCATCCCAGATTAGACAATCAGTGCCACAGTATATCATTCCAAATATTTTAAAGAAACATTTTAAAATTGAATTCTTAAATAATTTAAAGATATCTGTTTCATATAAAAAAAGAGGCCATTAAGGAATTGCTTTACAAGAGACCCACAGCTTTCACCACCTTCAGCTGAACTGAGTTGAACTGAGCCTAAACCTTCAATATTTGTATATACAAAGATTCACAAGATTCTTTTAAAAATATATTTAAAGAAATTATGTCATGTAATTATATACCCACAATTTTTCATTTCACCATGCATTGTTAAAAAAAAAAGAGTATGCTGTTGGCACAGTTGCTGACTGGAGTTAATTTGTGTTCCACTTCCACTGAATTTTTCTTACACTAACGTTACCTGAGTAGTTCTACAGAAATGAATTTCCAATGGGACTCAAGACATTAGGTGCTAAACTGAATTCACAAGACAAGTCAGTCATCAATCATGCACACGGTTAATTTTGAATTTTCTGAATCTTTCAGTAGAAAACCCAGGAGGGTTCTGTGTCATCAAAACGTCGTTAAAACAGTAGAATAAAAATAGGGTAGTTTTTATGCATTACTTCAAAACTATCCTATAGAATGGAATAGGATTCTGTTGCATGAATGCATTTTCTTCAGAAAAATTTAAAATTTCCACAAGAGAACAACATTCTAAGTGTATAAGACATTCCTATGAAATGTCAACTGCATTATAATTATTTCATTCAAAAAACCACCAATTTCTTTAGGACTCCTCTGAAAGAAATCTGCATAAGAATTAGTTTCCCACAGCAAAACTCATCCTCTGACACACCATCAATTGACCCATGAAGATAAAAAAATTAAGAAGGAAACTGAGAACATGGATACCACCTAAGCACAAACATAGGAGTATAAAAATTCATACTGAAGGATGGATGTACACATTAGTAGTTTTAATATTTCAAGCATCACTTAATTTTGTGGTATTTCCTGTTAAAAATTACTGGAAAAATTCACAGTAACACCATTTTTGCCACACAATTTATTCTCAAGGCCTCTCAGAAAGCAAGACACCCATTGTTTGCACTAACTGTCCCTAATGACACAGCTCTTTTACCTGCATGAAGAAGCACACGAGGCCAGGACTGCTGAGTCCCTTTAGATGCACTGTCCATCAGCTGCAGATTACACAGCCAACTGTCATTATACATTTATAGCCATTAGATTCCCCAAGCAATTTAACATGAAGATTTAAAACTCTTTCAGGAAGAATTTGTATCTATTCTCAATGTCTGCAGAAGTATTATTGAAAACAAGGCTTAAACTTTGATTTTCCCCTAGAGTTTATTTCCAATTAATATGTGGTTCACAGGCATAAAAAGCTACTAAAACAGCTGTCCGAAAAAGAAAACAACAACCCACATTTTTCCTTTGAGTTCCTTCTGCATGGAAAATTCTGCAAGCAGCCCAATGCTGAGTAAACCAGTGGGTGCATCTGGAACCAGTCCATGCTCAGCTTTAGTAACAGAAAGATTACTGAAGTGTTGGCCCTATCTTCATGTAAACATCCAGACAAACTTGCCAGTGAACTTTATTTGGAAGTCATTGCTCATCACTACAAACAAAGAAGTTGTACACAAAAAAAAAAAAAAAGAGATAATTTTCCCCTTACTTTAAGAATTCCTACCTTGCCCTCACCTAGTTTTTCATTTTCTTTCCTTAGTTTATGTCATGAACTGAACTGCAACTAAAAGTTTCTGGGAAGTAGCTGCTGCAAACCCCATGAGGGATTCAAGATCTCTTTATATATTACTAAGACAAAATTCTGTAACTCTGAGAACTTTCCATTCAACAGATATATTTTCCTGTGGCACCTGAGCAGTCCATGGTAACATTCCTCCAGTTGACCAGCCTGCAGCCAAATGTAGGAGCATATGGACAGGCAAATTTCCTAACTAATCTCACTGCAGCCACCACCAGCAGCAATCTGCAGGTCTATCAAGCTGAAAAAGGGATGAGTAATTAAGAGTAATAAAGAAATGCCACCTAACAAGCTCAACCTCAGTACACCTCAAACGCCTTATTCTGCTCCACAGCTCTTAATCTTAAACCTAGATGTAACTTCTTAAACTTCCTCCAGCATGCCCAGTCCAGGTCTGCAGGTTGTCTCCCCTCTGTGTCTTCTTGGCTTGGATGTCTCAGCCACCTTTGAAGCCCACCCACAAAAGCCTGGGAGGGTGGCTGGTTTAAGCCTGGCAGGAGGCTGACATCTCTCCCTGTCCCTCCACTATCTGGATCAGTGGAACAAGGAGGTGTGAATGCCTGCAACTGGTGGGTGGACTGCTTCAAGCTCATTCCTTAACCTTTCCTCCCCTGCTTCCTTTGCAAGAACCTACACGCTGCTAAATATATAGATTTTTTATATATATAAATATAAATGTAGGCACAGGGACCACTGCCCCAGGTGGTGAGGAGCATCACCATTGTTTGCAGCCCCAGGACAAAATGACTTGTCACAGAAGCTTAAGATAACCATGGACATAATTGTCTGCAGGATACGACTGTAAATCCTTAGGGGCTCTCAAACTAGAGCAATCAATAAGAATTAATCTGTAGTTCACAGGAATTTAATTGGTGTCCCCACCTCCCCTCGACTGCATCCAAACCCAGTGAAAGTTCACACAAAGGGTAGCTAGTGTGGTTTAACCTATAGGAAAGTGCACATCAAAAATGTTTTGGGTAGAAATCCGGGGGGGGGGCAGGGAAGGAAAGTCTCTATTTGCTCTTTTTTTTAAAAAAAAAAAAAGAAGCTCCAAAAAAAGTGAAGGAATGTCAGAAGTTGTACAGGAAAAATTGTACATGAAAAAAGAGCAGCACATGAAAGAAACATTAATAACTTTTTCTTAAAACTTGCTCTATGAATTTAAAGTGTAAAAATATCTGCTAACAGTAAAATTTCTATTGTAAACACGTTGCCTTCTGGGAAGGAGAGCTGGGCCTGTATGAAACTCTTCACTGATCTGAGAATCACTGGAGGATTTCCATGGATTGGCAACATGCACTCTGGTAATAGGTGCTGTAAAGGGAGCAAGAACAATGCACAGAACCCAAAACCTTGGGCTTAGGCTTTTGGGGATCAGGGTCTAGGAGAAGAGACAGCAGTACTGTTTTCACTTTTTGAAGCTCTCAAAAGTTTCCTGACCACTTTCTTTACCACTACAAAAGAGAGGTTTAAAATTTAATCATGGAGTGTGAATTAAAAGAACAGTTCATGGGGTTTTGTTTGTTTTTCTTAACTGTCATCTTCTGATCCTCTGACAAGTTCTGGATGATGCAGTACCACCAAATCTAAGTGTTCAAGGATGATGAGTCAGGCCACAAATTCCATGAGATCTTACAGAGAAAGAGCCAAGCTGGACTTCTTATTCTACATTTAATTTCTACCATCTGTTCTTTTAATTAATGCTAAAGTCTACAAACTCTTATCCCAGGGCTTTTTTCTTTTTCTTTTCCAGAAATGTATGTAAATTCTTGAGGCTGACAACCAAACAAATAAGATATGAATCACCACTACTGAGGGCAATAACTGAAGAAACTGTCAAAACTGTGCCAATATATGAAATAAAGGTATTATGAGTATAAAAAAAAAGTAAATCTTCATCTGTTATAAACTAGTCTTGAAGTCCCATTCACCAATAATAAATAAAAAGAACCAGGTTTAATATCTTCCATCTCACTCAGAGACACTGAGAGTTGGGATCTGCACAGTGCTCTCTACAGCTTTCCCTCCCTCACTCTGCTTAGCTTAGCTCCTAGAACATAATGGCAACTAGCAAAATTAGAGGGAACTTTAATTTTAAGTGTCAAGATTTGCTTTTGGTGTAGAGTTAAAAAAAATTCAAGTGCTACTATCATCCCAGTATTAAAAAAAAAACCAACACAACAAAACAAAAACAAATCCCAAAACTCCCAGTAAAAAAAAAAAAGGCCACCCCACCACAACCCACCTTTTGTAGGCTTACAAAATATTTTGAAACTCTGCATTAATTCATTTGTGGGTTTTTTGGTAGTTGTTTTGGGTTGGTTTTGTGGGACTGAAGGCATATTAAAGAATATCTAAATGTGTTGCTCATAAGTAATTATTTCAGTTAAAAAATAAACACAGAAATCTAAAACAAGATCCATAGTCCATGGACGCATTCTTAAAAGCCAGGGGATGGCATTAATTACTGCTGCCACACATAATCCTTGTCTGTCCACTGCAGAATCTGGTTTCTCTCAGGGAGTTGTAGATAGGATCAGAATCTAAGTCACTTCAAATGAACCTTCCGGTATCACTGCCAACACCAAGCTGAGGACGTGTCTCCTGCACGCCCTGCGTATGTGAATTTGTCAGAATGAGATGCCTCACTTAGCACAGTTACAGAATAGTCTCTTCTGAAGGGGATTGAAACCAATCAATTCACCACTGAGGTTTTAAGAGACCCACCCAGCTGCCCCGTGCTCATTAACGATGGAAGTGGTCAGCACTGGCTAATGGACCTTAGGATGCCTGTTTAAAAAGGATGAAAGGAGAGAAGGCACAAGAACCTGGTTAAATTCAGCTTGAGAGGAAAGACTCCACACTAGTGAGAAGCAGGAAGTCTCTGCAGGGTATTAACTAGGCTGGCCAGTGCTGATGGAATTGGGACGAGGGGTAACTGCACCCAACTGTTGCACCATGCTGAATGCACTGGTGTCCATATTGCTTACTGGGCCACCATGAATGCTGATGGGGCTTCTCGGTTTGACTTTAGGACAGACAACAATGCTGGAAGATGGAAGACCTCTAAAGGATGACCACGATGTAAGTATGAAATGGAAGAGAAGCTCTTCCATTAGGGTACCCTGGTTTAGGAAGAGAGAATAAAGAAGACCTCGGGCAGATTTCTAGGCAAATGGTGACACTAAGCTGAACGTGTAGTAGAACCTTTAACATCTGGCTGAGAAGAAAAGGGAAAAATGAGATTAAGTCTTACTACACGTAACAGTTTCATGCTGTACTGTCATTGCTGAAACCCTCTAAAAGGAGCTTTCATAGGGTCTGACACAACACATGTATAAACACGCTGTAAAAGCAAGCAGCCAAAACAAGTGGATGCAGAATAAATGAAATGTATTCATTAAAAGTAACTTGAATTAGCGCAGAAGAGCCTCAGATTCAGGTCAAACTGAGCAGACTTCAATAAAAGGAGTCCAAGGTACTTAGTAGTTGAAGTACCTTGGTCGATAGTTCAATATTGTTTTCGTTTCTTTGCTGAAAAAGCAACATGAAACCAAAGCAGGCTACTGTGTGCAGAGAATTCAAAAGAAAACAAAACCACCCCAAATTCACAGTTCTTCACATTTATCCTCAGAAATGCAGCTGAGCCTTGTCCTCATTAACTGGCCTCGTTAGCAGGTGCTAACTGGCAAGGCACTATGCTATGGGATGCTTTAGGGGTGAGCAGATGCCTTCAGGTATTTCTGCTGATAGCCTCAGGAACAGTGTGACACCCCGAGAAAACAGGACACGGCCACTGTGCATCATTTGTGTCACTACTCCTGGGATATCGCCCTGTGAAAGCCTCTGTACACTCACAACTTTAATTCTCAAGATTCTCAGCCACACGAGGTTTTCCTGCTGTTTCCAGTTGAGACTTGATTATTCTAAATATGCAGATAGAAGTTTGAATAATTTAATAGAAGCAAAAGGACAAATGACCTTTTTGCACTCTATGTCACCATGTACATCACACTAACCCCAGTGAAACAGGAGAAAGCAATTTTTTATTTCACCCCTATTGGGATAAAACACAAAAATCCAGCAGAACAGGGATAAATGCTCTGGTAAATGTACACGTTCAGGCAGAGACAGATACAACACATGCAGGTATCTGTGGGCTGTAGGTACCTACAAGATGAACAAGTAGTTGTGCATCTACACAACAAATGTGTAGGAGAAAGAATGACCAGAAGTGTTTGATAGATCACAGAATTGGGGTTGCAGGTATCAAATCCCAGATGGGTGCCCTGAAACTGAAATTCTGCCTGGCAGTGTACACGAACATTTGATACACTATTCTGTCTGAAACTCCACAAGATTAAATTAATCCTGCCCTGGGGCAGGGAAGTAGATTAGATGACCTCACAAACCCTGTACAGCCCTGATTCCCATGATTCTACTACTAGTTGGGATTGCTGCCTGCTCTGCTCCCAACCTGCCCCAGCAGCACCCAGATGACACCCTCATCTTTTGTGTGCCAACCACCTTCAAATATTTTAAGCTGCTCCTTTTTTTTTCCCAAAAAAGTTACCAATATGGAGTATAACAATCATCAACCTGGTGACAAAATACCCACATTTATGTAAAAAACGTTTTCACTTAATTTGAACCACACTCTCTTCCAAAATCTTCCAGGAAGGAAACATATGGAAACAGAACTCCTGTCCCCATTTAGTCTGCAACCTTTCTGCATCTCAGCTTAGTAAAGAGGACCCAGTTCAAAAAATCTGCTTGTATTACCGTGAACAACCTCAGCAGGATGGTGCTCAGCACAGGGACAGATGCTTTAAATGGATACTGAAACAGAAGCCCAAGCCAGACCTATCTGACTCAGATCTGGGAGACTGGGCCTTACAGCAGATCCTTCTCATTTATTTTACTCTTTCCTCTATCACCACTGGAAAGTATTGAGTCATTCTCTGCTCTGGAAATTCATTATCCACAACTTGGTGCTAACAGGACTCATAGATAATTCATCTCTTGACAGTGGAATAGACATTGCAGGGGAAGGAGAGATACTCCAAGGTCACATATTGCTTGGTGTTTGTGATTCACACAGCTCCATGTGACACTGCTGCTTCCTGCTCTCCTTGGTTAGAGTCAAGAGAGAGGACTAAGTCAAGGGGAAAAATCACAAGTTAACGAGACAACGATATAGCTTCTAAATGATCTGAGAACTGTGCAGCTGGGGAATTGACATTTTAAAAGGTTATTGATTGTATAATTAACATAGATAATCAATAAAATTTAGTTAACATTTATGTAGACATTAAATCAGGTATGAAATCTGACAGTGAACGTCTGATAAATATTTCCACCAGGAATCTAATGACACATTTGAAGAGAGATGCTTTCCTGCAAGCCTAAAATGTGTCATAAATTTGAAGAAAAGCCTCTGTTAGACCCATTTAGTAAACTGATTTTTCTGCAAACTGTTTTTACCCACTAATAAATTCCTTAGACACCACCCAAAGCAAGTACCGAGTCAGCATCCCAGCATGGATTTGTCATTAATGGTGCTCATACGTGACTGCCTTTTCTCTGGAAAGGCAGGTCCTGCATTGCTTAGAGCTGCTCCACTCCTCAGCAGGGCAGCAAACCCAGCAAAAGAAGTACTCAGCAGGCGTTAGTTATTGGTCTTAGGGAGATTCCAGAAAGAGCCTTAGTCAGAATATGCTCATTTGAGGGGTTGGGGGAGGAGAAAGGGAAAAAAGAACCTTTTTCTTGGAACACGCCCATCTCACAGAGGTTTTGTGGGAGAGATTTGTCATGCCTGGGCTCTATTTTCCCATCAGAGTGGCCAAGAGGCGAGTGGTTGGAGGTTGCAGACGTGAACTGAGCACAAAATCCAACCCCTGGTTACTGGCTCTTTTGGACTCTGGCATTTCTTTGCCAGCAAGTTTGTTTTCAAGTGCTTGGAAGGTCTGTTTCAGTTCTGCTGCAGAAAAGGAAACTTCACCCCTCGCAGAAAAGAATCTGGATTTCTAATTAGGCTGTAATTGCATTCCTTCCCCTCCTACCTCAGCCAGGCTCTAGGTGGGCTGTTTCACAGACCACCCAACTGTGGAACCTCGCAGACTCCGAGTCCTTCCAACACCTCTCCAGAGGCTCTCTGTGAAATAGTCGAGTTAATGCCCCAAGTATCAAAGTGCTCATACCCTCAGCTTCCTCTCAATTTAATAACACACAAATGTGCTCAGCTCTTCCCTGTAATGAACCACCTGAAGCTCAAGCCTGAAAGGTTTGGAGAATTAGGTTGGGTAGAGCAGCAGCAAGCAACCCAAACATTCTGAGAATGTTAAGGAATCAGAACTCAGAAAAATCATTCTAATACTAATCAGAAAAAGATTTGGTTTTGTATAAGTTAGCTGTAGATGTAATTAAACAGAGCAATATTGGAAACTAAGTGTTGGATGAACAGTAGTAACAGGGAATGTCCTTTGTAACTTTTTCCTTCAGTATAACCCCCAAGTTTCCCCCAAACAAGCTAAACCCTGCAAACTTGTTCTGAGTTATTTATAAATGAATCAGTTGAATAAAGCAGTCTCAGCAGGACCAAAATAGCCCCTCTGAAGAGCAGGGACAATTTCTGTGAGATGTAGAGGGATAGAGAATGTGCACTGCTAAGATACCAGAAGAAGGGAGCATATTTATATTTCTTCTCAAAGAGAGATGTTGTTTCTTTAATAGAACCAAAACTTTAAAGAAGCAAAACCTATTTCAGCCATAACAAGTACATAGGTAAATGTATACACGGACAGAAGAAAAACACAAAGAGACCACTAACCTCCAGGTAATTACTTCACCACAACATGTCTAGACTGCCCAAAATTACTTTAAACAACTGTCATAAAAAATAGAGATTTTTTTTTTTTAAATACCAATTTTCCATATGAATTCTCCATATAAATGTTATTTTTTTTCCTTTGGGCAAAGCAATTCATGAAGGGTATACTTCTGTCATGGCATTGACTACCCAAGCAAAATAATTCTGAAGAACCAAATGCAATCTCTTCTTTATAAATTTCTCATCCACACTGTAAAAAAAAAACAAAATATGATGCTGAGGTAAATGAAGGGAAGAAGATGAAAAAGAACTCAGCAGCAGCAAAGTGTCTTCGCAGTTACTAACACTCCTTCACTCTTCCAGCATTTCTACCCTTGGAAGCACACTCCTAAAGGGCCAAAAAGATCCCTGAGACTCCAAGGCAGCAGTTGCTCAAATCACTACAATGAACTGGAGAAAAATTTCTCCAAAGCTACTAATACTAATAATGAAAAAAATATGTTGCTAAGATGGATCATGGCCACAGAGATAAATGCCTTCTTAAGCTAATGCTCCAACTAAATCACTCTTAATCAATAATTTGCCTGTTTCCAGTGACTTCATCTCAGAGGAAAATGGTAATTTTATCAAAAAAAGCAGAACACAGCATTGATGAGCAACAAACATTAATGTAAAGATCTGCAAGAGAGACACTAGGATTGGTCTGAATGAAGCATGAATGGAAACCTCTGTGCGTAAGAGCCCCAGAAGAAATCATGGGAGTCAGAGCAGTGATTTGTGCTGATGACCTGACTGACAGCAATCAAACAAAGAAAATGGGCAGCTTAAAATGCATGCAGGATAAAGTAAGCAAGAGTGAGGTGTATCTCATGTCATAACTGCTGCCACCTAAAGAAGATAAAAGAACTGTCCAAAACTCAGCTCACCCCCACAATCCAAGTGAAACCCAAAAGGTACGGAGAGGATCCAACCCCAGTCCTGGTCAGGCCCCTTGGGCACACGTGTTTGGTGCTGGTGTTCTCTCAGTCTCTAAAGAGGCTGAAAACAAACCAGGTTTCCCACACAGCACGAGAAATATCATGTGGTTATTTCCAGAGCTCATGAAATGGCTTTTCTCTGGGTATATGTCACCACAGGAGCTGAACTTCCCTTGCTTCTGCCTTCTTCAGAAAGTCCCTCTGAAAATACCAGCAGATCATCGTCAAAAAGTATTTGGTTTCCTGAAGCATGTTCACCTTCTCCTGGTTTCAAACCCAGTGGTGGATTCCCAGTACCCAGCAGTGGGTTGTGTGCAGGAAGCAAACGCTGCTTCATTCCTCCGTAGCTATACTCCTGCATGCCTTCCAACAGAGAGGAACAAAGAGCTTTTCATCCCCTAGCAATTCAGATCACAAACACAAATTAATGTCAGTCATACACCTATCATTTTCATATTTCCTTGTCAGCAGCTAAAAACGAAATAAAACAAACCCCCTTCCCTAGAGAGGAAGAAAATGAAGGAAAATGTGAGAATTAACAGTCATGCCATAAAATAAAACGGCAGCTTAACACTCAGTTGATAATCCTGCACTCTTCTGACTCACTCTGACACAGTTGCTGTGTCACTATTCTCACTAAACAGAATCAATAATAGAAGTTCCAATCCAAGGCAAGCAAAAGACAACAGTCTTTTACAACCCACTTATCTGAAGCCAAGGCAAAAATATTTCTCTCATCTCTGTTAATACTAATTTTTTATGCTCTATCAAGAGTTTTGAGACATTTTCTCTAATTATTCACCAAAAGTGGTCCTTTGTATTTTATTTAGCCAGGATCCTTTATATTTCAGCCAGGATTACCCAGAGAATAATACACTTTTATCCCTTTCCTCAAAACAGGCTTGTGCCCCGGGAAATTTAACTGCCTCTATCTAATCCCATGAAAGTCCTTTCGGAATCACTTGGGGATTGACCTCATGAATTTTTCATTGTCAGCTCTTGGTGGGACTGTCAATCAGGCATGAAAAAGAGGAAAAGAAAACACAAAGTGAAGCTATTTGCTAGAAATATCACCTCAGCCAGCACCAAAATTACATCAGATGCCATAAAGAAAAATCACTCTGAAGAAGTGACATGGGAAAAAAAAAGTGTCTATTTTGTGTCCTTTCCTCTCTGTTTTCTAAGATTAATAGTTTATTACAGTTTTGTTTTTGTTTTTGTTTTTTTTTTCCAGGCACACTCAGCATGGCA
>NW_008609057.1:37380-63308 GCF_000691845.1 Merops nubicus
TACCATTGTGGGCACATCACAGAAGTTAACAACAAAACCCAGCATTGGTTGTGTTTTAATCAGTTTTCACCAAGTTATCCTGAAATCAAAGACCACAAGATTTTTTTTTGTTTCTGAAAAGAAATGTAAGATATGCACAATTTATGTTTGATGAAAGGTAGGTATGATACAGCCATTGTATGGCAGCACAAGTGGCCTGCACATATTTAAAGCCATCCTTATTCAGCGTGTTTAACCCTAAATGAGACTAAAGGACATTCTTTAAGAGAGAAAAGCTTGCCTTAGCTGCTCCTGTATCAATAAATGTTGCAGTGCATGCTACAAACAACTGCCAAATCTCCCCTCTGTTAAAATTCTACATTCTTTTACCTTGAGGAGGCCTATAGATAGTCACAGAAAACAAAACAAAACCAAACCAGAAACAGCTTCAATGCATAAATTTAATTTCTCTGGCATATCTCAGAATATATATTTTAACATATTCATACAATGAAAAACAAGGAGCCCCAGGTTGTAATGTGCTGTCAAACAGCATCTGATTTTGAGACAGGTGTTTCCACATCTGACTAAGCAACAAGAAAGGCTGAAGACAACTTGTCTTTAAGGCAGGAAAAAGCAGAAAAGCTCCCAAGAATGGGCAGCAGCAGAGGGAAGAAAGCACCTGCTTCCTTGCCTATGAAAAGGCTGGGATTGCATGTTTGGCAGAGCAACTGGGTGACTTGTCACAATAATTACCCTGGACCTCAGGAAGTCTGTAGTCCAAACTCCTACTCAAAGCAGGGCCAGCTACGAGGTCAGATCAGGTTGCTCAAGGTTTACACAGTCAGGTCTTGAAAGCCTCACAGAACGGAGACTGCATCATCTCTTCAAGCAACCTGTTCCACTGCCTCACTGTCCTCATATATTTAAAAAAGAAGAAGAAAAAAAGGATTTTATCCAATCTGAACCTACTTTGTTTCAGTTTGTCTGCTATCATCCTTTCACAGTGAAAAGCCTGGCACCTCATAAGGACTGGCATATTGTTTTTCCTAGGCGTTTGTGACTGCTTAGTAAAATACATGATAGATTCTTCAAATAAGAAGAGGAACCATGATTAAAACCTACAGTATTTGTAAAAATACCTCAAAGAATTCACCATAAACTACATTTGCCTTACACAAGGGCCAACTCCTCTTTAATTCACAGTACATATAAATGTTTTGGAAGAGTGTAAAATATTAATTAGACCAAAAACAGGCTGAGGAAAGAGGGCTTGATTTCAAGGACAAAACAAAGCAAAAGATGTTGATCATGGAAATTTCAAGATCAAAATTAGGCAGCTCAGCTGGTTGGTTCTGACATAAACCACAATTTTCCAATCACTGCCAAAGGCAAAAATGTCAGAGCTGAAGTAAATTACCTAGATTAGGATGTTTAACTTGACATGTTTATTCTAGCTGAAAGCCAAACAAACCTTTCCAACTTTCTAGAGTTTTCTTCATCTGTTTTCTTTTTTTTAAAAAAAAAGAGCTAATCAACTATTTTGGGAGCCATTCTACAATAAGAAAGTAGCAAAACTACAAATGTATACATGCAAAACTACAAACATATACATGCAAATAGATTTATACAAATGTTCATAAGATAGAATGATGATATATTACTTTTTAGATATGTAAAAACTATCAGATTTCTCATTATTTGCAGCAGTGGCCTGAGCTGGCAAAAGGTTTCCTAATTACCTGCAGATAATTCATACTGGTCGTATCTTTAAGTCATGTAAATAGTATAATAGTAAATGTACTTTGGATAATTACAGATGATCTGGAATTCCTCATACAGCTTAGCAAAAGTCAACCCGCCATGGAAAATAACATGGAACTTAATTTCTGGGGATCAGCAGCAATCTGTGCTGCTGCCCCAGCCAGAACAGGAGCAGGCTAGAGGGGGAATAGGCCAGGGAGAAACGGGCTTTCAGAAAGCTGAAGCTGGCACAGTGAACCAATGCTGGGTATGTCAATACCCTGTTACAGCTGGAGGAGCAATGAGGCTCTGACCAGAACCTACTCAGTCAGTTTAGGGTTGCTGTGATCAGCCCTGATACACAACACAACACTGATGCATCTTAGAACAGCCTGAATCTTGCCTTCTACTCAGCGCAGAAGAAACTGCTTTTTGCCTTGAAAATTTGCCTAAGACCCATTATAAAATATCCCACGTGCATTCCAAATGGTGCTTACACAAGCACATGATGTGCTCTAACACAAAGACACCAGTGAAATGAAAGTGAGGTGATTTCTGAAAGAAGAGTTATTAAAGTCTTCCCAGGCACAGCACCTTGGGCACTACTGAAGACTCTTCTCTCCAATCCAGCCATGGAGGGCTTGTAGCTCACGTGAGGCTCCATTACTGGGGCTCAATTTTTGTGGCTGTCAAGCAGTAAATTGCCCCATCCAGGACACAAGAATGCACCTCTGTGAGGAGGACAGAGGAGGAATTGAATGAGAAGAGCTGTCCTCCTGTGTGAATGAGAAAAACGACGAGTATTCTCCATCTCTTCTCACGTGTCTCGTTGACAGAGAGTCACTGGATCCAGGCACTATGTTCTCTACTGTCTCCTCTAACAAAGAGATCCCTCAAGTACAGGCAGGCAGCCACTGCTGAGAAAACAGCTGAGAATGGAGCAGAGCAGCCAGAATCCAACCAAGGCCATGAGGAGACACACAGAGATGCTTTGCTTTAGCACATGTCCCACCGTGCCGCTAGGATATACATCATTTGGGGATTAGAAAGTGTTTTGGGGAAAATTATAGTCAGAAATCAGGATTCTGCTTCCCTGATCTCATTCTAAAAACATTTTTACTGAAAGGGACAACTTATTTCCACCTAGATCTTTGGGTTGAAATATATATATATATTCTTTTTTATGTTCAGCACTCCACATCAAGCTGTATCCTTTAGATCAAGTAATTCTGTTACTATCCCCTCTTTCTAGTAATACTTAAAATACTAACCACTAAGTGTCCATTGCTATGTCCTAGACCTACTAGAGTAAAAACTGCATCAAATTGGACTGTAAATTACGTGAGTTCTATTCTGAGTGTGACATCACTCATCCTGTTGTTTCAATTCAATTATATTTAGCCTTCAGTCCATCCCCAGCAGCCCTAATATTTCATATTTTATTAGTTTGTCTGCTGCACTCTGAGTAGTGACTTACAAAAATAACTACACTTCAGAACATCACTGCAGAAAATTAACCCTAAAGCGCTGTTCACAGCCCATCAACACTTCTGTGCAGAAGGAAACACATCACCAGTGCCCAGCTGCCAACGGCACTTGCTGAAAGCAATAACAGGGGAAAAAAAAGTGAAAGCTCAGAAAAACACACAGATTTCAGTTCTGAACTGTTTAATAGCTTAGAAAAAGAATTTGACAGCAAATACTGCAGTTACTTCATTATAACCTAGATTCATATGTGTAAAGCTTTCTACAAAAAAAAAACCAAACAAAAAACCTCTTTTCAGATCTTCTGCCAGATCTTGGGTAAAAGATGATACTTTTCCTTTAGTATTTTCAGCAAAATCAGTTTGAACTAGTCTTTAAACTGTATTTTTACAGATAACTGTAAAACTGTATGTATTGCAGATGTAATACATGTAACTGTACGTATTTTACAGATATTTTTATTCTTAAAAATGTTTTAAAGATGCCTAAATTATTCTCACTGAACAATAACTTTTTTTGCTACTTTATACCCTTAGAGTTAGATTATAAAACCTCCAGTTTGGAGGGAAAAACTTAAATTCTAAATTTTACATTCAAAAATTGCACTAACTTTCCTTGGTTCATGGAATAATATGTCAAGCTTATGTATTTTGTGCAGGCAGCTTGCACATGATTATACTTCTATGGTACAAATAATTAATTTGATACCTACACTTCTGCAATCATTCATTATCCTAACTTATTTTCTAGCAAAAATGATTGCTGCATTTTCATTCTGGTTGGTTTTAAACAAGCCAGAAGTTTCTTATTCTTTCCCAAACCTACCAACTAGAGAAGGACGCCACGATAAATTGTAAAGGCCTCAAGGTGACACTAGTGGAAGTGACATTTCTGGTTTGTTCTTACAGTCTAACATGAAAATCCTTTTCATCTGCCCCTGCTAAAATGATGCTTAGCAGCATCAGGATAGAAGGACAGCAAGTCTCAGTTCAAGTCCTAAACTCTTACGGTACAAATTTTTCTATCGTTCATGATTTCTTCAAAATATTTCTTTGAAAGTGACAAAGTTGTCCCTGATGTAGGGCAAGAAGATGACTTATCAGAACCATCTTTCACACAAAAGTTAGTCCAGCTCAAGCCACCCACAGAAATGACTTTGTGTGAATAAAGATATTTTGAAGGTGATTGGTAGGAAACAGCATCTGATGATTATGCATTGCATTTGTAAAAAGTGGAACCTACAAACTGAGAGTGGAACTGAGTCCTACCTCCAGTATTTCCCTCAAATCCAGATTTATCATTGCCTCCTGTTGCTGAGTTCAGCTCAGCATCGTGCCCCAGGGTGTTGAACGACACCCTCAGGGTCCTGCTGGAAAAGAATAAAAGCTTTTTGCCTCAACTAACCAATAAAGAGCAAGTCAACGGCACTCCAGGAACACCTATTAAAGCCTACCAGAGCCTAATAAAAACAGTTACTTAAATATTAAAGCCATTTCATTGCTAGTGGCTGGAACATGAGAAAGCAGGCATTTCATTTGGTTCAAGCCTTTAGCAAAGGTTTAAAATGAAAATTTGTGCTATTTATAGGCACAAGCATTGAAACGCTGTGTATGCCAGCCCATTTTATTGCTAATTTTAAAGAAAATTCATCTTTAAAATGATTATTTCTTAAGTCCTGCAACTGAACCTGGTCTCTCAGCACTACTGTAACCAGCCACTCGAAGGACAGACACCCCAAAACACACCATGGCCAGGCAGAACCATGAGTATCCACTCTGGGGTCAGAGCTTAAAAACCCTTCGGGGTGTTAAAACCATCAGAAAACACCATTTATGTTTAGACAGATGTAAAGGCACAACAAACTATGAATGCACAAGGCTTAACAGAAACAAAGGGTGCAAAGGAAAACAAAAGGAAATGGGTATAAGAGACTTTAAACTTCTTACCACTGAATTCAAAATAAAAATAAAACAAAGTTGTCCTCAGTCCATAATTACACCACGATTTTGAGACACTTACTTTCCTTTAAACTGAATTCTAACATTGATGACTAAAGTCAAGGTCCATTTAATGCTCTCCTTCCCTCCTGTTGCACACCAGTCCCACCCTAAAGCCAAGCAGCCTGCATGGTTTCAGTTCAGAGACAGTGTTTGTTGTGAAAGGCTCAGCTGCACTCTAACAGCTGGGGGCTGCAGAGGAAGAAAATGCTCATTGCACCGGGAAATCTGGCAGCCCCCAGGGAGAAACCTGCCACGCAGGACTCTGTTTTGGATGGCCTCTGGATGCCCTCACTGCCTGCACTCTTCCCTTTCTCTGCTCACCTCTCTCAGAAATACTCCACGGAAGATCAAGGTTTGCAAGTTGATCTTCACATTTGGATCATTCATATGAGTGCGTGCTAAAAGCACTCAAGTGAAGGTTCTGCTTTGTGTCATTCCAATCTGGGAGATTTTTATTTCAAAGATGATCACATCTCTTGTATTTACACTTGTTCATCTGTTCTTTAAGCCATTTATGGCTGTGCTTAAGCATACTTGTGTTCAGCCAGTCACTTAAATGTGGCTTGTCTTTTACTGACTGGAGAAGCAGTGCTAATTAACAGCCTTGTATCTCCTTGGATGAAATCCTTTCCATAACATCACACCAAGGAAATTTTTAATACCCATGAATATATATCTGGGTTGTTTTCCATAAGTAACTTAACAGGTCTAAGATGTGTATACATGATTCAAGTATCATAAACTGATCCTGCAGTAATCCCTGTCTTTCCTCAACTAACATTCCTCTACAGCCACATCAGCAATTTTTATCACATCTAAAGCTTGGATTCAACACACTTCCACAGCACTCATCCTTTGCTGTTGAAGATACAGTGGGTTTCTACAGTAACAATGGCTTTGAACAAGCAGCTTTTTATTTAAGTTTTGATAGTGTGTGGGATAGCATGAAGCTGACCTCAGAATCCCTCAGAGCAGCCGTGGAGGGCACTCACCATCGCCAGCACTGACACCATGAGAGTGCAGGACAAGCACATTGGCAGCGCTGGAGTTACACCCACTCTGCACAGGCAGATGCTGGTCTTGACACTACACAGACAAATTCACACCATCCAGCACGAGTATGCAACAGGATTTTGCACAGATGGGAATGCTCCATCCTTTCCACTGACCAGGCTTGGGCAGACACTGCTGGGAAGCAAGGGTGCCTGGAATGTAATGCCTGTCAGAGCATCCCAGCACAACCCCAGCACACACCACAGTGGCTAGCCTCATTTAAAAGACCAGCTCAGTGTTAACCAAATGGTAAAAATCTGAAGTATATCTTTAAACTGGTTTGCTACGTAACGAACTGAAACTGTCATGTATTCTAAAAACCTTCCTCTGCAAATAAAGAGATGTAAGAAAGAGGCAAATGAAAGCCCCAGAGTGTGAGAGCAATGCCCATCTGCCGAAGGCTCAGCACTCCTCAGGGATCAGCCGGGTCCCTTCTGCAGGCAAACCCCAATTAGGTGGCCAAAGAAACAGAACAAAATGAGCTACAAGACAGCACTAAGGAACAGCAGCTCTGCCCTTTCAGCATCCTGAGCAGCAGCTTGCTGTAGCTCAGCTGAGGAATCATAAAATAGAGCCATCCATGCCAAGATATGCTTTAAAAGTTGTAATGCTTCACAACATAGAGGGCAACTAAAAATAACAGTTTCTTGTCTCATGATTTCAAAGTGAGCCTCGTGTTCTTTGGGTACCTGGTGATTTCAGTAGCAACAGCATCAAGTTTAACGAGTGTGCAAATAGCCTTCTGTCTATAAATGCTTTAAGATACTCCGAATTCTTTTAACAGTAGGATACACATAGCATGAAGATTTAATTCAGTACTAGTTCAGAATCAGTGCTTAAAACTTATTCTTCATTTTGCAGCAGAGCTGGAAGAAAAATAAATCTGAGCATGCCGTCCACTCCAAATCTGCACTTCACAGCTCACCCTGCCAGCTTCTTTCTCCTGAATCAGCAGGGAACCGAGGAGACAAAACAGCTTCCCCCTAAAAGCTTCAAGAGGTTAACTTGCCTAATTTGATATCCTACCAGTTCACAAGAATTGACCAGAGAAAGTAGAGGGCTGGCAGGAGATCAACACTTTCTGATTTAAATGCTAACGTTTCAAGGCTTTTTAACCCTCATTTTAGCAAGCTGATGGATTTGTTTGTTCCTTTTCACCCTGTCGATGGATCTTTTTAGAACAATCCCATCTGACATTGGGATAAAGGTGAGTGGGTGCATCAGGCAGTTTGAGTGTGTTACTTAAAGAACAGAAAGATAAATTCAAAACAACTGAAGAAAGACCTAGAGAAGAAACCTGGGGAAAAAAGCATGGGGTATATCTTAAGATTAGCACTGTACTGTAAAGGGGACTCCAATATTTGAACTGCAAAAAAGGGTCTGTTTTGTACAGTACTTGCTTTTCTACAAAGAAAAAAATTGAGCTTTATAAAAATAAAAGAACATTTTAATGGACTCAGGTGCTGTTCTGATCACATAAAAAGTTATGTGCAAACAGAGCTACTCATTAGCATAACCCTAAAAGTGATCTAAATGTGATAAACCATTAGCTTTGTTTACTAATTATAAAGGAACATCACACAGTGATTGCACACAAGGTATTCACATGAACATCTCATTCATTTCTTAAGAAACCAACCGCAAAAGCTTTAAAAATAAGCATATTTCATTTGCAATGGGAAAAGGACAGTGCAAACCCAAAACAAAGTACATTTGCAAAGTGGATAAAAAATATAACTTAAAAAAAAAATCCCTGTTGGAACAGTGTTGATGATCTAGAAACAGAGAGCACCAGAAAGCAGTTAACTACACATTTTAGACTACATTTCATGTACTTTTCATGATATTAACCATTATTTTACCATTTATTTTCTAATAGCCCTTCCTTAAATCCACCCAAAGTGACTGGAAGAAGAAAAGACACAGGAATGGAGACTCCAGTCTCTGGATCACAGCCAGAAAATAAAAAGCTGCTGCCATGTGTTAAATGCATAGAAACATGTCACTTCAGAATTGAATTCAGACTTCCCCAGTGTCTGCAATTTCACTTTAAAAAGTGTGGGATGATACGAAAAGACATTTTAATACCAGTTTCAGTCCTTTTATATTATTATTTAAACAATGATTTTACAGCAAACAAATGACTTTACTCAAGTGATGCATGTGAATTTATTTATGCTTTTATAAAATAGCAAGATCAATAGAAGCTCATCAATATAAGCTTAAAAATAAAACCAACACTCTGCTGTAGGATAAAAGAGGAGGGCAGGAAAGCAAGGAGCACAATCAAGAAAGAAAACCAAATGGATGTTAAATTAAAAACCACTGCAGAAGACAGCAAAATATACTAAATCTCCAGAAGTCGGGGGGAGGGGGGGGAGGAGGGGGAAAAGCAGAAATGCCAGAAGCTTCATATAATAGCCTAAAAGCCTTTGATACTAGTTTACATAAGGAACTTTGGCTGTAGTGGCAGAATTGTGGGCTGTCGATGGGAAACAGAGATGTGGGAACAGGCTGGGCTGATTGGACACCATATAATCAAGCACATTTCCATCAACATGTATTGGGGGAAGAGTCACAGCAGGGAAACCAGAAAAAAAGCCAGATGTATGCTTGCTATCTACTATGCTAAACTCCAAATAATGCCACTGTGTGACCCTTTCACTAAAAGCAAATTAAGAAGTACAGTAGGCACTTGGTTACTTCAGAAGGACAATTCTGATTCCAGTAACTGTTGAATAAATGCTTAGTTCTTTCCACTCAAATAAAAGTCCAACAAAAAAGAAATACTGAAGATTTAATGAGGACATACATTATTGTTCATCTCCTGTTCTGCTGCCATGCAAATCCTCTATGAAATCTCAAATCATTAACAAATAGGAAAAGCAAATGACCAGAAGTTCACCCAAAGGTCAGTTGTTTGCACCCGGCCAAAATGCAGAGCCAGTAGCAAGTCTTCAATGGAACCATATTCTGTGAAAAGATGCTGGCTGAGCATAGTCAGAGTGCTTTGGGTAAAACACATCAATTTTGCCAACAGAAGTCATCAGGTACAAAAACTAAAGGATGAAGCTTCTGAGAACATCTAAATATTTCATCATTCCACAAAGGGAACGTGGCAGTGCTTCATTTTAAGTAAGGCAGTATTAATTTTCTGTTACATCACGACAGCATGGTTAGCAAGAGAAAAACATTTTGATCCTTGTCCTTTCATTCATGGAGGGTTTGAAAATGCATCAACAAGGATCTTAACTGAAAAGGAGGGAAATATTAAAGGATTAACTCCTTCACAAAACACATCAGAACATGTGGTGCACTGCAAATAACATGTCTGGTGTTCCTATAGAATTAAAACTGCTTTAGAAACACAGCCTGTCCCTACTAATACTCTGTCTTTGTAGTTTTGTTGTTGTTGTTGTTAAGGGGGAGTGAAATTGTAAGTCAGTGGTGTATTTCCAAGTATTTTGGGTAAACTTGACGCACGCTAACCCACATTACACCTCCTCTTCCATGAAGAGATGGTATTCATTGGATAAGCCCTGGCTATGGCTCTGTGGAGTTTCTGACAGTTTCTCAAATACACTTTGGATTTTGCATGCTAAGTGATTCCTAATGGCTTAATGCAATTACTTCAAAACAATAATATCCAAAGATTCGTTTCCCAAAACAATATCACCTGAAGCACACACATAAACAATGAACAGGGAGCAAAAAATTCCATTACTTTTTCAGTATATCATCCACACCCAGTTGTAATGACATGAGATTATGAGATAGGAAAAGTGAAGGAAGATTTATGACATAAGAGAAGGAAGAAATGTGAAAAACAGTTCACTTCAGATGCATATCTTCACCTCAGATTTGAAAATAATTAGTAATTTTCAATAAAATTGGTATCATTCATATTATACGAGAGCCATCTTACATAATATAGAACTAATAGTGTTATACAGACATACCTGAATAACTTCATGGATGTCATTCATTTTTTTAAGGACCAATGAACAGAGTTGTGGTGATTCTCTGAGAACAGACTAATGTTGGAATTTGGTTGCAGTGAAAGGGTGAACACACCTCGGCTGGTTTTTAGGCTGTGCCAGACAGCAATCTAACCCTGACAGAAAAGAGTTCAGCATGGATTTACCTTGTGAGGCCTACAAGGACCCATGTGCCTTGTGGATGACCATCTTTGGAATGTGGATGTGCTTTGTTATGGAATTACTCTTTTACTAGAACTCATTTCTCCACAGCAAGTCACTGTGGCCTGAATGGGTCTCACTTCAACCATGTCTCTCCATCACTTCTTCTCTAGTCAACTTCCTTGTCCTGCAGCCTTTTCCAGCCCTTACTCATCTCACCCTTTCTTCTGCTGTTTTTAAATACTCGACTTATTTCACAGAGCCCCACAGAGGAACAGGTTCAGTGCAAAGCAAAAGTGGACAACTAGTGGAGAACAGAGATGAGAAGAGAACTGAATGAATATCACTCTCAGAAATCCTCAGAGGAACAGTGTTCCTAGGAAAAGCAATGTGTGTCCATGCTGAGTAACTTCCCAATACACTCAAATCCCCTGTCCTGGAGGAAGGAGAAGGATCCTATCTGTGTTTGACAACATTTCCCATAACAGACTGTCACAGCTCTTCTCTTGATTGGCAAATACCTTGCGGTGCTTTGCAGGTATGTACATCAGCCCCTCCTGTGCATCAGAGACTCTACACTGCCAAAGGAAAGCAGAATCACCCACACAGAGACTTAGATGGGGTAATGCTGGTGTCAACCTGACTAGAAAGCAGTTTCCAAATTCTCTTTTCTTTGGCTATAGCCTCTTATCATATCTCTGCCCGACTGTTAAAAAAATAAAATCATATTGACACAGCAATGGTATAGTCAGATGTTTACATCACAGCATGAAGATAGGAAAGAATGCAGAACGTCATATTTTGTAATATCTATGGAATGAGATTTTACTTTATTTATTTTTAAGACTATATTCTGCTGACTCAACCATTTTCTGCATTCTAACTCTGCCAGAGTGGCACTTCACCATGAGCTATAACGAACTCAACAGCAAAGCTCACCAAGGGAGAGGCTGCCTGCAGACTGTGTGCTGGCCCTTGCAGCCACCACTCTACCTTTCCATTTTGTCACCTAACAGAACCTACTTGGCACACATGAATAAGAGCAACATATCACTGTTGCAAATATTGCTGTATCAGCTCCCACTAGTGACAAAAATCTGTGGCTTGCAACCAGAAAGAACACTCAAGGTCTCTAGGGTTTCCTGACAGGTGAAAGTATAAAGGTTCATCTGCAAGGCAAAATAAAACAAAGCAGACTGTAAATGATGTATTAAATATTCAGCCACAAGTTCTGTTGCTGGTGCCCAGAAGACAGAATCACAAAAAATAACTCCACATAGCATTGGAGCACTTTACATCAAGAAAAACAGTATGAAACTCAAGAAGTCGCAGCAGCTCCATTCCTGAGACGTGGCTTTTTTGTTCCATGTCAAATCCAGGAGGATGACAGGCCATTTCTTTCAGTCTCTGAATCATTTCTTTTTTTCAGGTGTGAAGACCAGAACTGAAAGTCACTTTCAGTTAATTTTGTGCAGCTGTTTGTCGACAAGTGCAGGAATCCTGGAATTGCTGGGGAAAGAACCTGACTGGCTGCTTTGTGCCTCTGGTGAGAGAGCCTCGACGTGACTCAAGACTGAAAACAGGAGGAAATGGTGTTTTGTTTCCTTAGAATCAATCACTATGGATTGCCTGACAAAATTCTCTGGCACTGGAACAGAAGACAATAAAACAGATCTATTAACAAGCCTGGGAAGCACAGCTGGGGTATTCCATTTTCCTCATGGAGGGAAAAGTTCTCCAAAGCCTTTTTCTAGAAGGTGTGAGAGGTTCACAGCACATCACAGGGCTTAAAGAAAAAAGAATAAGAAAGAAAGCAAAAAATGTTAACAGAACACAGAAAGAGAGAAGTTTTTATATTAATTCCCATCAATTGGTAGGAAGAGAAAAATAAAGACCTTGCATACATATAAACTGCCACCAGAAACAGACAAAACCAGTACACTTGAACTAGTGACATTATAACTTTTCTGAGGACTTATAAAGGTTTTATTTCACCTAGGTAGCACGTCAGTAAAATAGGGAGCTTAAACTGTAAAGTAAAACCAGATGAAGCCGTGCACGTGGACCTGCCAGGCGACAGAGGACAGAGGCACATCCAGTTCTGCTGGTGTGGGCTGGTGGAGCTTTCCCAGCCTCCTCAGAGCACGAGCACACCACAGGCATTCAGAACGTTGCTCTCCCCTTCCCTCTGTATGTCTGAGCTGCAAGCCACAGACACGCTGCCTGGCCTGCTGGGGAGGAACATGCTTTGCAAGGCCATCTAAAGGAGGCAGTGAGAGCTGGAAGTTAAAGCTACTTCTCCCAGAGGAAAATTATGTGTGAAGCAAAGTGGCATTTTTTGAGCTGAATGCTCAGCTATTGACAAAATTCAGCTACATAAAGTTCCCACTGAAACAGTTGCCTTGTGATTATTTAACTGCAAGGTGGAGTCTGGCACTGAAGAGAAAAAAGGTGAAGTCTACTGTGGATAATTAAGATTGTCTTCCAGAAAGAAGAGGGGAGAGTTAAACACCTCCAAGAAACTACCAAATCTGGGTGTCAAAGAAAGCGTGGTGTGACTTCCATGTCAAGAGTACTGGGGAAGCCTCAGGAAGTGATTTGCTAGGCACACAGCAGAGCCAGACTTACGAAAACACACTAAAACCCAGCTGAAAGGGTAAGCAGGTGACCCATTTACTTGTTCCTTAACAAGTTACCAAACACCACCAGACCTGGAGAACTGACTGCACAAACATTCTCAGCTCATGGGAAACATTAAATGAAACTACATGAGCTTCAAGATTGTGAGAAAACTGTTGGCTCTTGTTTTCCTCCATCAGCTCTGGTTCCTCCCAGGTGACTATGCCTTTTCACCATCAAACTCTTCACCAAAGGCCCTGTGGGCTGCTTGCCTTTGCAGGCCATTTACCATGGCCATGCAGGTACCAGCAGGCTGCAGAGCAGAGTTTCACAGCTCTGGTCTCGAAGCAGCACAGAATCACTGATGAAGTTAGCTGAAGTCATTTCAAAAAGCCACATGGTGAAAAAACAGCATCAAAACAGTAAATTGCTTCTAGCTAAAACCTAAGAGCAGTACCTTCAAAAAAAGTGAAAAATGGAAAAACAGCATCACCTAATAACACTTAATATTTCTTAGGATGTCCTGCTTTGGAAAACTTCATTGAAAAACACAAAATAAGACAAAGGTGAGATATATAATGAAGAAAAAAAAAGAAAAAGGAGTTAGTAAAACCCAATCTTTATTAACACACATTGATGACATCAAAAGAGAGCAGAAGACCTGGGCTGTTAAACCAGATTCTTCTCCAAGGATGTTTTGAAGACTTATGAACGAGAGGCTTACAGGATGGTACAGGCATGTAGAGTATTACATAAAGGCACAAAATTATTATTAACCAGCTAAGAATGTGTGCGTTACATTAAACTTTCATCATCCTGAATGCATCCACTATGTTTCTGTTATGCTGTGTGCACTCAAACACACGATTACATTCATCCTCTACAGTGTAATTACTCCTAGTTGTAATTACTAACAGCTGTGACATTGGGGCTGGAGTTGGACAAGCAATAAACCTCTCCCAGAGTTCAACAAGCAGAGTCTTTTTGTAGTTTTATGTTGTGTTTGTGAAACTCTGAAGGAAACTTCCTATGTTGAAATACAATCACTCCTCCATCTCCTTTCTCCCACATTAAGGCTTCAGTACCTCTATTTACAGAATATTTTACACTTGCTGTTTTCTGTGCAGTCCTGGTTTTCTCCCACTGACTTTCCTACACCCCTCTCTAGGTACAGGGAGCAGCCTACAAGTTGCAAACTGCAAAAACAAGTTACCAAACATCCCTCATCAAGAGCTGACGCACAAGAGCAGAAGTCTGGAGCTCACCCACTTCATCTCCTCGGGCATCCATACAATTAAAAAAAGGCTACAGCACCACATACATATTCATAACAATCTTCTTGCTTTGCATGAGGGTACTTCATTCAAACTCATACTGAAATCAAAGCCAAACTCCCAGATTTTATGCTCATTTAGAGAAGAAAAAAGTGTTTTGAAGGCATTATAAGCAGCTCACAGACACAGTGCTGATGAGGATTATGAAATAATTCAGATTTGTCATCGTAGATTATATCACATGCAAACATGGATGAAGGTGTAAAAGGCCAAAACCTCTCCACTGATCTCAGCAGGACCTTCTCAGATCACCTGCCTCCCACATATCCCACAGCCCACCATATCCTGGGATTATGCCTAAGACCAGACACCAGAACTGAGGACACCACTATCCAGCTATCGTCTCAGAAAACCTATCCATTCATTAAGTCAATTGTCAGGTTAGTTTACTCCTATGCCTGATATCCTAAACCACCTTTGTAAATACTGTGACACCAGTGCCAACATTTTGACAGTTGCACAGGAGCAGTCTTTGAACATCTTCTGAACAACATGGTGCTCACAGTCAAGCCACTCCAGCTAAAAGAGCCAAAACTCCTGCTGTAACACTGGGTCTATTCAGCTACTTCGTGCTGGCAAACATCCCTTCAAACTGGAAGGGAAGGCAGCTGGAGAGCCAACAGCAAGCTCAACGCAACACCCAACAAAGGCAGGTTCCTGCCAAGTCCTTGACACTGCACAGCAGTGGAGCTGTATCACAGGTACATGGTGGAGGTTGGAAAGGACCTCCAGAGATCACCTCATCCAAGCCCCCTACTCCAGCAGGGTCACCCACAGCAGGGTGCCCAGGATGGTGTCCAGGTGGGTTTGGAGTCTCTTCAGATAAGGAGACTCTACAACCTCTCTGGGCACCCTGCTCCAGGGCTCTACCACCTGCAAAAGAAAGAAGTTCTCCTTGATGAAACTGCTCAGATGGAACTGAAGGATGCTGTGCATCAGCTAACTGCTGATGGTGTGTGGAGAGGAGAGGAAGGGCAGGTATGTGGATCAGTGGTCTCAGCAGGACACCTGATGACGATATGCTGTTAGGTTACCAGTTCTCACCAACACACTGCAGGCTTCTCCTGTTGAGTCCAGTGAAAGCAATTCCTTTCCCATTCCTGTCCAGTACCTAGATGCAGCCAATCTGTGAAGTGGATAATGTTAACTATGCTTCTTGGTGCATTCACTTACCAGCCAGTCTGTATTGACAGAGCCATGCACAGAGCTGCCATGGTGGTTAAGAAAGGGAAGGGGGAAAAGAAAGGAAAAAAAAAAAAGCACTTGAGCTCAGTGAAGGTAAGATTTAAAAGAATTTAAAAAAAGGCAAAACTCATTATTTAAGATATTGTGATTTTCAGGCTAATATTGCAAAGGTTAAACACTTGGGATTGAAGCTACTGGTGCTGAAAACCCATTGACTTTACATACAATAAGTGGCAGACCAGGAATTATAGACCAGATTAGCGATGAGATGGCTGAACACCACATAGCAGAACATGAGGTTCCCCGGGTTCAGGGGTTTCTTTTTATTTAATATTCCTTCCATGTTTGCACAGCCAAAGAGCTTGTTGAAAACTGCTTTAATAAAATTACCCAGACACAGACTCAGCCTGTATTATAAATCCCTGAAAACAGAAATTAATAATGGAAATGCTGGCAGAAAATGAACAATCTGTCATAAGCAGCAGTGCAGTTACTCTGTGTAGGCAGCAGAAAAGTATTGCCTGACGTGCATGCTGCAGCTCCCCATCACAGCTATCAACACCTTGGGACACATTTCCCACCCCAGTACCACTTCTTTAGCTGTTGGCCCTCCACTGCTCTTCCCATCTTCCCTCCTTACCCCCATGAAAAGACAAAACCCATGACTAAAACAACCAATACCAAGGAAATAAACACGGCATGGCACTCCAGCCATGGATCTGTGCTTCATTTGCATGGATTTATTTACCCATCAAAAAGCAGACCCAAAGCAGAGACACTCAATTTACATGATCAGCTCAGAACTCAGATAAACTAAATATCCAGATGTCAGACGAAGGAGCCATGTTCTTTGAAAAACAGCCCAAATTGGATTTCAAAGACTAAACAGAGAGATTTAATTATTGCAATGTGGACATGGACCTAACTGGCTGCCAATAAAGAAAAGGGCAAATGCTACAAGAAAGTTGTTCACAGAAATTAAGCTCTCTGCACAAAGTCTCACTTCTCCAGTGCTGCACCCTGCAGTTGTGAGACATCTTCATTTTTGTTCACCACATGCTAGTTGCTTCTCTCAAAGCAAACGTGAACTTCTCAGAGAAAGAAACCATTAGAAACACACACACCTGGGCCTGAACTAAACCCCAAATACTATTTCAAGTTGGCTTCATGCTGAAACTTGACAAGAAAGAGGTTGGAGTCCAGAGCTTACTCTAACAAGGTGTCACAGTTTAGGGTCAGGGCTGCCCCTAGACCCATGCTAAGCATCCTTTTTGATACTCCACAGAAGCTCTTTCTTCACTGTCCCCTTTTTTATTTTTAAACATTTTTAAAGATGACACTGAGAACTGTCTTTATATCACATCTTCTCAAGGTAAAACAATGGCCAATATATCAAGCTTGATTTAAAAAAATAAAACACTTTTAAGATGAGTTTCTTTTCCATGTTAAATTGTCTCCTCTAAAGGGGACTGCTCAATAATCACTCTCAAATTGCATAAAACAGGCAACAAAACATCTAGAATTAATCCATCAACTATCTGACAGTCATTTTAAACTTGAAATTCTCTCTTGACATTACCAGTACAATGCTGTACTATACTATATGATGTACATTTATGACTTGTGCTTGATTGAAAATGGAGAGATGCAGAAGCAAACCAACCTACTGATCTGCCAGACGGCAGGATAGCAGCGGTCCCTCTTCTGGTAACAGGCCAAAGAAGCAAGATTTGCAAAAGTCTGCCCAGTTGAATCCATCCCACAGTAATTATGCTGTCTCATTTTCCATCCATTCCTGAAGGAAACACATTGATTCAAATGGGAGTCTTTGGACTCTAATCCTCCTGAAGTCACAGAGTCTACATCAGCTCCAACAGGGCAAGGATTTTACCACTGATCCTTGGGAATACAGTATTTGATGGATTTGACTGCATAAACCCCTCTAAACTGGAGGAATTAAAACATTATGTCCATCATATACACTTAAAGTCAAAATCAGCTTCTTTTTCCCTAGAGCAAATGGTAAAGAAAAGGGAAAAATACTTCCCAAGAATTTATCTTTCCTTGCTTTAAATCTCTTCTTCATTCCATGTTAGAATCTTGTTTGTTCCTTTTTAAGCAAATTCTTTTGTCTGAAGAAGTGCTAGAGAATTTGATATAGGAAAAATATTATATTAATGCTAAAACTAATACTAAAAACTAATACTAAGAGGTTTTGGCTAAGCTGGTGGTATTTCCAACAGGTGAAGCACATGGAAAAGAAAGGTTAATTACAAACAGGATTTTGAGAATTCATCAAAATCCACACAGATCAAAAATCTAAATAACGAGTCACGGGTTACAGTCAAGAGTAAGATTTTTATGACAGCTTACAATATGAAAAACCATCAGGCTAGTGGCTCAGCTTTCAAATCCATTCCCTTCACCCTAAACTTAACTCCTCTTCTTCAATTTCTATTCTGTATTTTTTTCTGTTTTCTCCAAAACCATGCTATTCCTTGCCAACTGGCCAAGAGCTCATTCACAGACACTGATATTGATTTCTTTTTAAGCAGCTACCTTCTAAGAATGAAAAGAATTGATTTTTTTTTCTTGTCTCTGACTTGGTAAAAAAAGTCCACTTGGAATAACTAAATAAAATTATTTTTATCTTGCCTGCAAGTTATCTCAGTAATGCAGCTGTAAAGGGTGCAGAGAATGAAGAAAGGCTTTAGCAACCAGGACAGAAACCAGAACTTTTTCTCCATCAAAGAACTGTATTAACTGTTCCCAGTCAGGTTCATTTTTTCCTGGGTTACTATGTCAAAAACCCAAACAAATCAAAAAGAATTGGGACAAAATAGGGCCCAGGCCTTATTCATTACCTTTGCTTTAATTTGCTCTCCAGTCTGCTGGTGGCAATTAGCTCTCAGTCACTGAGGAAAGTGGACTTGTCCCCATCCTCAGGAGAACACACATTTCTCCTTCCTGGCGAGGGCCTGCCATATTCTGTAGCAACATGCTGCAAAACAAATGAGGCACATAAATTACCATTTGTTAACTCCAGTTACTAAATCTTTCAGTGCTTTTTTCTAAAAAAAAAAAAATAAAATGCTTTGTTATTTCTTTTGCTTTCTACAACATCATTAAGCTGCCTCACCTCACACAAAGTCTTCATCTAACAGCTTTTAACACACCCGGAGATACACAGGGGAATATACTAGACTGAAAATACAGATATAGTTCACTCTAGGGTTTCTAAGCCTCAGGGTTAGGGATCCCACCAGTAGCAGCACCAAAGAAGTCAGCTCTCAGTCCTGCTGTTGCTACAGTCTCTAACAAGAGTGCTTGGTACCTGCAGCACTGCCCTTCCTCCTGACAGTGGCATCTAGCCAGACACTCCCATCACACCTCGGCCAACCAGTATCCAAGAGTCAGCTCTTGCCTGTTGCTTTTCTGGTGGAGAAGCCATCAGTGATGGAGTCTTGGGATATTTTAAGTCTACCTTATGTATCCACCCCATGGCACACTTACTAGACTCTGATAAGATGCAGGCAATCACTTCTATTAGGAATTTGAGCTCAACACTACACGTCTTACAGAACTACTTCATATGAACTGGGTTTAATGAGAAACTGAGAAGTGTTCAGAGTGGAAGGGCTCAAGGCCAGGCTGGATGGGGCTTTGAGTAACCAGCTTCTTCTTACATAAGTAAAAAGAGTATATGGTAGGTAGGTAAAAGGCAGCTGGTCATGGCAGGTACTTTTTAGAACCAATGCCCAACCAAAGAGAACAGGAATTAAACAGAAAAAAAAAAAGAGATGGAAAATCTGAAAATATTATTAGCATGCTCATTGGAAGTGCTGACTAAATGGGAAATTTTGAGGGTAAAAATAGTCAAAATCATTAGCAACACTTAAAGTTATCCAATTATTTTAGAAAGATTTACTCTAATAACATTAACAATGAATAAGTGTGGTTACATAATTGAATTACTGTGAAATTAAGTTCCTCTGAAGAAAGACAGATAAAGTAAAACTATTGTTTTCTAAAATTGGTTTTCTTACTGGAAAAATGAATTCGTTATAAGACACAACCAGATCTAGTCATCAAAGAAATGCAGTTATGAATATAGTTGCAATATTGTTCTTCATGGAAGGACAGCATTAAAGGCATTAAGTGTTATCACTAATAAACTCAAACCTGATTGTTCTGTTTGGAATCAAAGCAGACAAAAAAAGCCAAATTATGTATACACATGATTTAAAATTGTCTTGCTATTAAAGCACAGCTTTTAATTTAGCTACTACTAATCCAGAAAATGAGCAAATCTGTCACTGATTGAGGACCTTGTCCCAGCACATGATGACTGGGACTGGCATGATCAAATCGGTGAATTTTGACCTGAATGTGTCATGCCTGGACCTCTGCATTGGAGGCTCCACAGAGGAAAACATCACCCACCTCCAATCTCTCCATTTCCCAAGGCCATAGCTGCTGAAATGACAGCAAAATTGGGATATATGGAATTACACCAATTGTACTGTTTTATACACACCACTAAAAAGTTCAGACTCCCATCAGTCAGAATCACACTGTTTAATTTAACACCTGACATTTTACTAGTTTCACACATTAAACTTATCATTGCCTCATTTTATAGCACTGCCATTGAAACTGAACAGTTTTAACTCCTTACTTAATTATTATTACCAATTATACATGGTATGGGGAGTCTCACAGCACCATTAATTATCTGATAATGCAGCAAGTAAAGATTTGAATGGAAACCACTACATCTTAGCCTCCTCCTTTGTCTCTTGCCCAGCAGAGGTGCTTTGGAAGAATCAGCATCTCCATCTTAAACACCTTAAAGGTTTTTGCTTTTGGAAACAGAAAGGTACTGATTAAACAGTGACTCATTTTATTTCCATTTTTTTTTTAAGTCAGTTATAGAGATCTTAAGCATCCTTTAAAACAGATACATATGGCCATGAAAATAACCACAAGCTTTCAGAGAATTTTTTACAAGCATCATTTACAATTTCTTTTAATCACCAGCAGCAATGTCAACATCTGCAGCATAGCAATCTTAATCAGAAAACGCAACACTTAATTCTGTCAGTATTCAGAATTCTCTCTCCTAAAAGCTCCCCAGTGTTTAGGTATCTTGATACTGTAATTTCGTGTTCAACTGGCTGTAATTAATCAAGTCATAACATAATAAAAACACACGGATGTTTCCATCCAGAATGTTCAAAGAGTAAGTATATACTTAGCCAAGGAAGCAAAATCTGCCTAGAAATATTTACAGACCTCGCTTAACTTACTGACATTTCAAAATGCCACGTCCTGGAAATTTACAGTGGTGCAAGCAATGAATTTTCTTGCATGTGAAAGAGCATCAAGCCATGCTCGGACAACTGAGCACCTACAGTAACAGCAGCCACCTCACCAAACTGTGCCTGCTCATCTAGAAAACCTATTCACTAAGCTCTCACACGGCTAAAATTGTTCAAAAGGTGGACACTAGGTTTGTTGATTGACACAATCCAGAGGCATGATCAGTTCCCTACCCCTGCTGGCCATACTATTTTTGATCCAGGCCAGGATGCTGGTGGCCGCCTTGGCCACCTGGGCACACTGCTGGCTCTTGCTCAGCCATCTGGCCACCAGCACCCCCAGATCCTTTTCAGTTTCCAACCACTGTTCCCCAAGCCTGGAGCGCTGCCTGGGGTTGTTGTGACCGAAGTAGCAGTTAGCTCCCAAGAGAGCACATCTGCTAACCTGACCATACCCACATCTCTGGCTTACAGCACAGACACACAGCTTCACACCACCTAACTTTAAGCTCCTAAGTAAAGTGGCTGAACATCGATTAGAAACAGAGATGATGTCTAAAGAGCCACCAAACAGCTGAACCAGCTGCTGAAAGCATCTCTCCTTTCTGAGCCCAGCACTATGAAGATTTTCATTCAGGTGCCATAGCTTATTGTGTAAAAGCAGTTACAACCAGTAGTGATTGACACCACCTAAAATTCATTTCCTAACCCAACCAAGGCCGGATCTTTGCAGAAACATTTTGCCAGCATGACAACACTAGATTTTGTGTGTTTAATCCTGCCTATGCAATCACAGCCATGAAATATTTTTACCTGCAGCCAGCACAGTGCACACGCTTCCTCTCTCCAGCAAAATAAACTGCACTGGCAACAGGCAGAGTTTGGCTGATGTAATCACCACTATAGCCAATGCTTCTGCATGCACGGACAAGATAGTCAGGGTTGAAAACTCTCCTTCCCTCGGCCATCACAGCTCTGCAAGGAAAAGTCCTGTAGCAAAGAATTCACATTCAGTATCTAAAAGATTAAATCCTTCTTTCTGCTACTGGCAGTTTGTTTCTGCCAGCAAAGTTGACCAATCTTGCTCTGTTATGTTTAATTTTTACAGTTTCCTTAGGTATGGCAGGTGGAGAGACAAAGGGAAGATTTCTCACTCCCACAGGTAACATTTTCACATTTTATGTGTTTTGCAGGCCTTTGTTACCATTTGCCCATATTATAACCTCTGCATTGGTGCATAGTTACTCCCCATTTTCTGTCTTTGAGTTTTCCCAGCATGCCAGTTTCCCCTTCCCAGTAACTCACAAGACAGTTTATCAATCCAGACCTCACAGTGATCCCTCAGGTACCATTCCTGCCTCTCTGTTTTTCTTGCTACCATTACTCTTTTTGTCCCCAGTCACACTGCTGGTGCAGCCCATCAGCAGTGACAGGGCCACGGCGGCACGAGCCCATGGCTCTCCGAGGAACACAGGCCTCCAACGAGAGCAGCCCTGCACATCCCAAAGGACTTCTTCAAGGTCAGCAGCCCTGATGTCTCACTTCTCCAGCCCAGGTCTGACCCCAGTGCTACACCGACTTCAGAGTAAAACCAGGATAAAGAAATGATGAATTAAGCACTTGGTAGAGTAAGCAGAAAATAATAGACACACAACAAAAAAGCATTTTCATTCGAATATACAACATAAACGTTTCTCTTTGACCAAAACCCACTAGTTCAGTACTGTTCCCGTTCATAACTGTTCCAGTTCTGCCAGACACGTTCATAGAACTCAGTAAATGGTGTTGTAAAGGTAAAACAACCAATGATCACCTCCTGCTGGAAGGACAAGCAAATGCATCACCATACTCTTCCTTAAAAAAAAAGGAAGTCTGATGTAAAGTGACACTACTTGCATCTACAAGGGAAACAAACCAAAACAAACAAACCTAATTAAATTTTTGGCCATTAGCCCAGTTAGCATTTACTCTGGGGAAGAAGGGGGGAAAAAAAAAAAAAAGCAGCATGGTGCATGAGATTACACCTGGCCTGAAAGGCAGAAACATCTGCTGAACTCATAAATGATTGGATTAGTTCTGCCCCAGGAAGCCAGCCTGGTACACAGTCCCTCTACAGAGCAGTTGAACTGTGCACAGTAAGAAACAGAAAAAGTTGTGCTGAATTAATTTCCCATTAGAAACAAAGGAGAATTAAAAAAAAAATGCTGAGTGCAGATTTTTTGTGCAAAGTACAACATAGCTTGGATCTGACAACTTGCTTCTCTGAAACAGTTAAAAGGATGAGCTGTAAGGACAGCTTGCAGAGATAGTTCAATTGGACAGTTCAAATAGTTCATCCATTTTGTGTTTGTTTGAATCAAATTGGCTGATAAACTAATAATAATTTTTCCTAAATTTCTTTAAGCCTGTCTGGGGAAAAAAAAAAAAAAAAACAAAAAACACCACACTACCAACCAAACCCATGTCACTTGCTCTGAACTGTACTCTACCTGGGGCTGCTTAATAAGGCCCTTGGCATTCTTGCAGCCAAATCTGGAAAAATACACTTGGGAACCTGCAGCCTGGAGTAATCACCTGAATTAACATTTCTAGTCTCTTGTATCTGGAAAAACTTACACCAAATTATTCTTAGCAGTGGCATGTAGATAAGGAGGTAGTCTAAAACTCTGTTCAGTTTTCTTGAACTATTAAGGAGTCTCACAGGATTTTCCTCTCTCTGAGGCAAGTGTCTTTTTTCAAACTGGTGGGAGGTAACAGTGGTGGGTACACTAAAGTCAGTTCTACAAGGCAGATAGTTCAGGCAGTATTTTTCTATGCTGTATTTGAAGAGGGAATGGGCACAACATTTTGGTTTGAAATGTTGCTTCTTAATCACATTTAACTGTAATAAATACACAGTCTAAATATATATTTTTTTAATCAGTTAAATTCCCTGGCAGAATTAGAGTGGGGTGCCACAGGCCAGCCCTTTCAATCCAACAGGACTGTCTTGGTTTCCTTATTTTGCATGTTAGTTTGGGAAAAATCCATCTTTCATTGATGCATTTCCTATTTATTTAAAATGGCTGGCACTGCTATCTAGTTTATTTTGAAGAGTGGCATTTCCAGACAAATAGTTATAACTAAAAATTTTATATTCATCACCCTGATTACCACAACTAAAGGTAGCTCCAACTTTCATTGATCCTTTGAAAAGCACGACAGGAGAAGCCACAGAGCAACTGCTCTGTAGTTATTAACTTCTTCACCTACATGTTCAGGGTGAAAACCACACCATGTCCTTATGTAAACAAGCACTGGACCACTTCCAAGGTGATATCCTTCACAGCTGGGAACAGGCAAAGAGCAATATGAAAACACACAAACCCTCCCTACACAGCAAAGCAGAATTTGATTTGTGTCAGCCGAGGTACAAAAGGACCATACCTTGAGGCTTGCCAGTAACAGTTACAAAGCAGCTCATAGACAGCAAGTATGATGAAAGACATTTGCAGCTAAATGCTCATGAACACAGAGCATTTGCAAAGAAAAGAAATCTTCCAGAAGTCATAACACCAAAGGAGTTTTTTTATTCTCAGCACAGGAAGGCAGTGCAGCTTTTCTTACATGGTGGGAATTAACGCAGGCAAACAACAGCACAAAAGAAAATTTCAGATGTTTATGCTTCTCAGAAAGCTTGAAGTTCCTTCCCCTAACTTGCAGTATCTTTTTTTTTTTTTTTTTTTTAATTTAAATAAGCCTTTCATAGTCTATCTAGAGGACAAACATTTCACTGTGAATTCCTCCTGAACTCTAAGGGTCATAAAGGAGGATTCAGTACACCAAAAAGCATCAGTCCTAATGCTATGGCCATAATGCTTCCTGCCAGCATCAGGCCCACTGGTGTTGTACAGGGAAGGTGCATCTTGTCTAACTATAACTCTTTCTACTCCAGCACATAGGAGAAATCAAATTGTCTCTTGCACTGATATTGTATTCTTTGTTTAAAGGTCACCTATAAATTTTGAAGGTTCTAAACCAATAGGTGTTTCTAAATAAAGTATTTCTAAATAGAGTTCTACTTGAGAATAAAGAAGTACTTCAAATACTTTCCAGCGTATGACTTCAAGTTGTCAGTTTGTCTCCAGCTAGCTGAGGTAGAGGAGCTCTTGGAAATACACTGGGGCTTTGTCTTGCAAACATTTAAATCGGCACATTGAGGCTTTTCTCATGTTCTTGGTAGTATTTGCTCTTTGTTCACACCTCAGCTAACCACACTGCTGTCTGCTACAGAGAGTCAAAGGCTGCACGGGCCGACAGGTATGAGAACAGAAAACCCAGCCGCTACCTGCACAACACTAACCCACACCAGCAGTGTCCCTCTGGGGAAGGTCCTTGTGGCCCATCACAGCAGGAACAAAGGAGCAGAGCTCCTCCTGAGTCTAGAGAAAGCTCTCCTTCCAAGGAGGCAACCGTACATGATGTCACTGTGATCTGACAACATCTAAAAGTTATTGTGAGGGCAAATGAGGAAAAATTTCTTCACTGAAGGATTTGTCAATGCCTGGTCCAGGGCAGTGGTGGAGTCCCCACCCCTGAAGGAGTTTAAAAGCTGTGGAGATGTGGTGCTGAGGGACATGGCTTAGTGGTGACCATGGAGTGCTGGGTGAGACAGTTGGACTCGATGATCTTAAAGATCTTTTCCGACCAAAACGACTCTCTTCTGCCTTACTGTCAGCACATTCACAGCAAGGCATTACCAGCACATCCGTTTTATTAAAAACAGATTATCAAATGCAGGATTATAAAACTTCACACTCCCAGGAAAACCAATGTTATTTTAAACATGCCCCCCAATGTAACAGGAACTCACCAGATGCACTGCTTTCCTTTCTGCCACAGCAACCATGGACAGTAACCAAACCTGTGCTAGATAACAATCCCAAACAGAACTGGTTTTTGTTTCACAGCCTTACGAATTTCCAGTAAACACACACTCCTTCTGCTACAGCCTTTATTGTTTATCTGACAAACTAATACAAGTCAAGATATTTACTCTGACAAACAAATAGAATCATAGAATCATTTAGG